>NW_021145303.1:0-53843 GCF_002837175.3 Physeter macrocephalus
TGGTCAGGCCATAGAGAAAGAGCAATGGACAAAGGACAAAAAGGTCAAAGGATATGGACAGAGGGATGCTGGATCACGGGGAGAGAGGGCCAGACAGGTAAAGGGCCTGGAGAAGTGGCGTAGGAAACAAAGAGGAAGGAGAGGACGGGAGACAGAGTCAATAATTCAGGATTCCATTCTCCTCTGTCTGCACCCCCATTTTTGCAGCCCTGTACCACCCGTTCTCATTTCTAGTTCTGGCTTATGGAATCCAGATCTTCAGTAATGGATCCAAATCCTCAAACCTCTTCCTGGTCTACCTCATACATTCATTCATTTGACAAATATTGATTAAACACCTACTACGCACCAGACACTGTGCTGGGCATTAGGGACACCTCAGTAAATCAGACTGACACCAGCCCTGTCTTCATGGAGCTTATAGACTGATGAACCAGAGAAGAGTCAATTTATTGCCCTTAGGCCCAGGCAGGAGTGGTCCGTGCCCTAGGCCCTGTGATTTGAAAGGCTCCACTCTGGCCCTCTTCTGGCTGTGTCCCTTGGAGTGAGGGGTCCAGGCATCCCCTGCCCACACCCCTTCTGGGGTCCCCTTCTGGACCACACTCCAGATACTTAGGAATTCCTTGTCCAAAGATCCCCAAGCCCACTTCTAGGGCCCACGTGGACCTCTTTCCTGGGTTTGCCCTCCCGAGGGTAGATCACACTACTCGTACACACATTTCTAGACCCAGTGGGTGGCCAAGGGGTGGCTGTTTGCAGGAGGCTGTGGACAGAATTGGGATGTACAGACAGGAGGTCCACGTGCATGCACATGAGGTGTAGAAGTAGAATATGGTGTCAGAGGTGGGAAAAGAAGTGGGCCCGAAGGCCAGTGGCTGAAAGCTGCTTCTCTCCACACCACCACATTCTGCTGTGGAATCTTGAGGATTCCAAACAAAATCCACATTTGAACCAAATTCCAGACCACTGTGTGTATATTTGTCAAGGTAGAAGGATAGAATATATTTTATTTAATAGTTTGTTAGCTTGAGTCATACATTTAAAATATTTAAACACAAGGTTTGTGAGCCTCTATCTGTACTCTTGCCCCAGGCCCTACATATGCTAGGGATGGGCCTACATAAAAACAGACCATTAGAGCTTCCCTGGTGGCACAGTGGTAGAGAATCCACTTGCCAATGTAGGGGACATGGGTTCGAGCCCTGGTCCAGGAAGATCCCACATGCCTTGGAGCAACTAAGCCCGTGCGCCACAACTACTGAGCCTGCGTGCCTAGAGCCTGTGCTCTGCAACAAGAGAAGCCACCGCAATGAGAAGCCCTCACACCACAACGAACAGTAGCCCCCACTCCCCGCAACTAGAGAAAGCCCATGTGCAGCAACGAAGACCCAACACAGCCAATAAATAAATAAATAAATAAAATCTATTAAAAAAAAAAACCGTTATAACTGTTTCAGGAAGAGGGACCCCTTCCAGGGCCCAAGAATGGGCTCTTGTCTAACACTTGGAAATGAATTGTCCAAGGAGACACACATGCTGACAAAGCAAGAGACTTTATTGGGAAGGGGCACCTGGGTGGAGAACAGGAGGGTAAGGGAACCCAGGAGGACTGCTCTGCCACGTGGCTCGCAGTCTCGAGTTTTACGGTGATGGGATTAGTTTCTGGGCTGTCTCTGGCCAATCATTCTGACTCAGGGTCCTTCCTGGTGGTGCACGCATCGCTCAGCCAAGATGGATTCCAGCTAGGAGGATTCTGGGAGGTTGGTAGGACATACGGACTGGCGTCACCTTTTCACCTTTCCCAAATTCTTCTTGTTGGTGATGGCTTGTTTGTTCCATGTTCCTTACCAGGACCTCCTGTCATAAAACAGCTCATACAAATGGGTTAGTGTGGTGCCTGGCCAGGGTGGGCAGTTTCGGTCAGTGGTTCCCCTAACATAACGAGATGGGTGCTATGCAGGAGAAGGGCAGGGGGCTATGAGACTTTATTTCATGAGGACCTAATCTAACGTGGGGGCAGGGGAGGTAGTAGCATTGCAGGGACAGCTCGCCTAAGAAGTCACATTAAACTGAGACTGGTCAGGGGAGTAAGAAGTGACCATGCCTGGTGGTGTGGAGAAGATGGAGATTCCAAGCCACAGGAATAATGTATGCAAAGGCTCTGGGCAGGGAAGAGGTAGACACATTCATGAAACTGAAAAAAAACCCCAGTGCAACCAGAAAGCAGATACCAAGGAAAGTGGGAAGAATGGCAGTAGCTGAGGGTGGGGCTAGATCATGCAGAGACTTGTAGGCCAAGTTTAGGATGTGGGGACTCTACTCGAAGGGCAATGAGAAGCTACTAAAGGATTTTCAGCAGGGATGTGGAATGATCAGATTGTGTCTGAAAAGATCACTTTGGATCTAGGGTGGAGGATGGCCAAAATGGAATCAGAGTCAGATTAGGGGGTTAATGCAGTTATCCAAGTCGAGTTGGGGGGATAGCTTAAGCTGGAAAAAAAAACCCAAAAACAAAAGAGTCTCCGAGACGGAAACTTGTGTACAGGTGATTTGTTGGAAGGATTTTCCAAGTCAGTGAGAGAAGTGGGACTGGGCAACAGGAAGAGTTGAAAAGCATTACAGCTGAAACAGAGGCTTCAGCTGACCCCATAGGAGCTCTGGAGCTGGGACGGACCTTCAGAGTATCCCAAATTGAGGCAAGGGGGCCAGGACTTTGGAGCCCTGCATCAACCAGTCATTGGATACCAGCTGCCCCAGGAAAGGGGGCATTTGGCAAGACAGCTCCCTTCAGCCACAGGTGGTGCTCAGGGAAGTGCTCAGCTTTGCACCATCAGCAGCCAACACTCAGCCGCTGGGACATGATCCTGAAGCGGGCATCTGGGCAGCACACCACAGCACCCACTGCAGGGAGTCTGTGAGATGTCCAATGGCTGGGCCCAGAAGGCCCTGGGGAGGACAAAACGCAAACTAAGGCAAAACTGGTCACACTCTGCCCCTGTTACTGAGCACAAGTTCGCATGCCCAACAACGCACAGTGAGGCCAAACAAACTGAAACGTTGGAGTCTGAAGTAGAGGAAGGTTTACTGCAGGGCCAAGCAAGGAGAAAGGGTGGCTTGTGCTCAAAAACCCCAAACTTCCCAGTGGTTTTCTGGGAGTTTTTATAGGCAAAATCTGGGGTGGGAGCTGCAGGGTATGTGACTTTTCTTCTGACTGGTTGGTGGTGAGATATCAGGGCAGTGTTCCAAGGATCTTGTGCTCAGCCTGAAGTTACCATTCTCCACCTGGGTGGGGGCATTAGTTCCTGCAGAAGAGTTCAAAGATACTGTTATGTATATCCCTTGAGGAGGAACCAGGACCCTGCTTTATCGCTGCCCTGTTGTTTCTTGACTGTTCCTCCTCTGTTTCTGCCTTACCTCCCCTCCCTGATTAGTAACTGTTTGAATCTGCCCTTTGGCACTCAGGGAAGGTCTACGAGGCTGAAGCCTTTTTCCTACAACTAAGAAACCGGGGACACAAAAAGGATTTGTACCTGGGAGGGCTCCACGGAGTCCTGCTCAGTTTCCATGAATGCCGTGATCCTGAAGGGGGGATCTGGGCCACACTCCCCAGCATCCACTGCTGCGGGTCTGTGAGACATCCAAGGGCTGATCCAGAGGGCCCTGGGGATCAGAAAATGCAGACCAAGGCAAGGCTGGTCACACCCTGCCCCCTGGTGGTGGCCGCGGACACTAGGCCAGCTGGTGGACCAGGCTAGCAGGAGGGCTAGAGAACTGAGCAAAACTGTGAGGCACATAAGGGGAATCGTATAAGGAAACCCTCAAGGGAGCCCCTTGTTCAGTCTGCCTAAAGTTAAGGAAGAATGGGGGAGGGGGTTAGAAATGTGGGATTTATTCATTCTTCTACTCCACCAATGTTGAGTAAGTGCCCAATTATTATGGGCCAGATTCTTCTAGGAGCTAGAATAAAAAGAAGACTAAAATTTGGGTCCTTTTGGAACGTCTCTGGTGGTCCAGTGGTTAAGAATCCGCCTTCCAATGCAGGGGATGTGAATTCGATCCCAGGTCGATCGAGGAACTAAGATCCCAAGTGCCGTGGGGCAACTAAGCCCTTGTGCCACAACTAGTGAGCCTGCATGCCGCAACTACAGAGCCCCCATGCTCTGGAGCCTGTGTGCCACAACTAAAGAGAAGCCTGCTCACCACAACAAAGAGCCCACATGCCGCAACTAAGACCCGATGCAGCCAGAATTAAATAAATAAATATTTAAAAAATAAAAGGAAATTTGGGTCCTTTTTTCAAGTACCTAACACTCCAGTGAGGATTACGGAGATACAAAAACAACTACAATAAAGTGTGATTAATTTAAAAGTATAGGTATGTACACAGTATTGAACCAACATAGATGAGACAGATGTTAATTCTAAGGGGCACACTGACCTTCACACAGAAGGTCATGTTTAATTTAAATCTGAAGGGCAGAAAGGTTCACAGAAGTGCTCTGGGAACTGCAGAGTTTGGTATATAGGACAGAAAGCAGCAAGTAGGGAGGTGGGGGTGATACCATTGGATAAATGGGAACCAGATTATGAAGGACATCAGTTGCCATGTAGTAGGAAGCCTTGAAGGAATTTTAAGCCTAAGAGTGATATGATCTCATTTTTTCCTTAAGGACAAATCAAGGAGACAGTATAAGATTGCAGGGGGGAAAAAATACTTGGTAATTAGAGTCAGAAAGACTTGGATTCAGATTCCATTTCTCCTGCTGATCAGCTGTGTGACTTTGAAGAAATGACTTAACCTCTAAGCCTCAGTGTCCACATCGGTAAAACAGGGCTGTTGTGAAACTGAATGAGATTATGCATGTAAAGCTACTGGCTCAGAGCCTGGCACCTGGTGTCCATACAATAAATATTCCTCTCTCTTAATTTTCCAAAGTGAACTTATGCACAAAGTTTGGAGAATAACTTGGTGGGAGGGAGAGGGGGTGGCATTTGGAGAGGTAGGAGGCCAAGGCGCTTGGAAGCTATTGTTTGAAGCCAAGTGAGAGATAAACCCTGAACTAAGGCAGTGGCCAGGGGGCACAGACACAGACTTGAGAGCTAATTGTGAAATACAAATCCAAAGTTCCTGGTGTCCGACTGGACGATAAGAAAGGAATAGTCTAGACTGATCCAGGTTCCTCTAGGGCAACTGGATAGATAGTGGTGCCATTTGCTGAGAAAGGGAACCATGAGAGCAGGTGCAGGATCACAGAAGAGATGATGATCTTCAATAGCTTGGCCATGATGCCACCAGTGTGCACATCTTTAGGCCCAGAGAGTGACCGAAGAGGAGCTGTTTGCAGTGGAGTGGGTATGAACAGAGTTTGGATGTAGGGACTGGAGGGAAGAGTCCCAAATACATACACATGAGGTTGAGTCCAGGATGGAGCCTGGGTGGAAGAGATCAGGATCAGCAGCAAGCCCAAGGCTGGAGGCCAGTTCTTTTGTCCCATTATGTTCCAGTACAGAACTCTGAGAAATCTGAGAATTAGGGTTGTTTCTGCTGCAAATAGCAGAAGTCCACTTGAAATTAGCTTGAGCAAGAGAAGAAATTTATTGACTCCTATACCCGGAATTAGGAATCTGTCACTCTCCATCCCTCAGCCTGCTTCCTCTAGCCTGGTTTCCAGCTCAGGCAGGTTCCTGCTTTGCAGGGCCAAGCTGACACCCAGCAGCATTAGGCTTAGGTTCTACCAGCCCAGCAACCCCAGCAGAAGGAGATCTCATTTTGAAAGTTGACAGAAAAAGCCCCAGAGAGAGACCTCATGCCCATTCCTGAACATTTCCACTGGCTGTGGCCAGAGTGACGGACACACAAATTGGCCAAGCTGAGAGCCCACCGGTAGTAGACCCACAAGACCACACAGACTGAGGAGGTGGTTCCCCAAGGGAACATCGGGGTGCTATTACCAGGAAGGGGGAGTGGATGCTGGGCCAATGCTTACCATAGCCACATTGAGTTTGAGGTGCTATGGCCTTTGGGGTGATACCCGTGGTCTCAAGCTGAAGAGAGATGTCTGGCTGGAGACATAACTTGAGAAATTACCAGAGGACTTTGTGGTGGTGGTTGGGTGGGGCAGATGCATTCTCCAGGGGAATGTGGAGAGAATGACCAGGCTAGAGGCCCAAAGAAGAGATTCTGGGGTGGAGAGACATCACCACTTCACGGTAAGGCAGAAAAGAGCCCTCATCACGGGAAGAAGAAACAGGGATTTGGGAGTTGGGGACTGAGGGAACCATGGCATTAGGGCCCTGGACAACAGAAGAGCCTGGGCTCAGAGTGCCCAAGCCCCGGGAAGAAGGGGAAAGGCAATGCCCAGCCCCCGGCTTCTAGACTTCCAGCGCCCCATGGGCTCCAGCCCCTGGCCTCTCCCCTTGTTCTTAGCTTGTTTGTCACCCAACATCTCCCAGTCGCTCTCTGCCGGGAGCAAGAGTCCTCAAAGTTACATCATGTGCAGGGGGCGAGGCGTAGCGGTGGGGCGGGGCCTCGGGGAGGAGGCAGCCGAGAAGAGGACCCAATCCTCCAATGAGAGACAAGGGTTTGGGGGCTAAGATGCAGGAGGTGGGGCCATGGCTGGGCTGACCTGGGGCTGGAGCCCCGGGAGGAGAGAGGGTCGCGCCGGCCCGGCTGGGTCCCGCCCCTTCGCCCGCCCTCCTCCTTTTTAAGCGCCTCCTGCCTAGCCTGAGCTCCCGCTCTCTGCGCCGCGCTCCCTCCTTCCCCGCCTTCCTTGTTTCCCCGGCTCCGCTCCGTTCGCGCGACCACCCCGCAACCCCCGCCCAGGTGCCATGGCCGCTGTGTACCGCCCCGGCCTGCGGTGAGTGACCCCCAGTCCGGGGCCGACCCGCACCTTCCGCCGCGCTCGCCCCCTCGGGGCTGCCATTTGCGTTCTCCTGCTCGCCTGCCTCCGCCTGGTTTCTCCTCCTCCTCCGAGGAGGCGGGCAGGTGGCGAGTGCGTCTGGAGCCACGGCCTCTCGGGTCGTGCGTCTCGACGGAGATCGGGGCGGCCTCAGCCGCTCCGGGTCTCTCGGTTTCCGTCCCCACTCCCCCACCCCCCACCCCCGCTTTGCTGGTCCCTGACCACACCGTCTCTATCTGCCACCCTCAGAACTTCCTTTCCCCTCCTCGCTCGTCCTCGCTGGGCCCGGTCTCCGTGTCTCCTTTGCTTTACAGATGTAGCGCTTGTGCCCCAGGTTGCGGTGAGGAGCAGTAGGGCCTTGGGGTCAAGGGTGCATGAGCCCCTGGGGATTGAGCTCAGAGCTCCCTAAAGAAGGTAGAAGGTAAACAGCCATTCCCCAGCCTCCCCCCGGCGACTGGATCCTGGCGGGAAGCCCAGCACAGCCAGAGGGGCCTGGGGCCCGGGAAAGGAGGGAGGCAAGGTGGAAGAGGAGGCCAAGTTGCCTTCATTCTTACCTGGCTGGCTGCATCCCCTGTCCAGGACGGGAACCCCTAGGCCCTGCTTGTCTGCCCTCTCCCCCTTTTCACAGCTTCCTGTCTTCCCTCTGTAGCCTCCCTTCTCAGCTTTTGTCCCAGGGTCTGAGCTGACCCTCTGTCTCTCCCACAGCTGGTTCCACTTGGCCAGCCCTTGTGGGTGGTCTCTGGAGAAGGGGAAAAGGAGAAGGTGCTACTCAGGAGGCTGGGGGGTTGGGGGTGGGGGAGGGAGCTTCCCAGGAGACTTCCTGAGCCAGCCTCCCTGTGGAGACAGGTTCTCCCCAAGGCTGTCTGCCTTTAAAATTAATGCTCGGGGGAAATTTCTCTCTGAGGGGGAACAGAACCAGGTCCCAGGGGGCTTCCGCCTCTGCCCCTGGGGCCACACTGGGTCTCCACCCTGCCCTGCCCAATGAAGCCACCCAGCTCACACATTCACGGTCTGAGCGTCCTCCCTTCCCCAGGCTTATTCCCTGTGAGTCTGAGCGCCCTGCAGTCTAATGTTCCACCCCACCACCAAGAGCCAAAGTTCTAGGCATGTGTTCTCTAGGAAAGAGAGCCAAGGGAGGGACAGGGTCATGCGGTGCTGGGAGTGTGGGGCACAGTTTCTGGCGTGCCCCGGCATTAGGAGGACAGCTTCTCTCTCTTGGCCTTTGCTCTCTCTGGGTCACTCCACCCTGGGTCCAGGCCAACTGGAGAAGACCTTACTTTTCCCTCTCCTAGGGGTGTGAAGGGACAGACTCCAGGGACCCTGTTCTAAGAATTGGGGCATGCACCCCAGCCAGTGACATTCTCCAACAGTCATCCTTCCACACAGTTCAAAAATGCCAAACCAGGGCATTGCGCGTCCGCCTGCCGGTGCAGGGGAACCGGGTTCGCGCCCCTGTCTGGGAGGATCCCACGTGCCGCGGAGCGGCTGGGCCCGTGAGCCATGGCCGCTGAGCCTGCGCGTCCGGAGCCTGTGCTCCGCAACGGGAGAGGCCGCGGCAGAGGGAGGCCCGCGTACCACAAAAAAAAAAAAAAAAAAAAAATGCCAAACCAGTGGCAGCACTTTATGCAATCCTTGTTGGCCCAGGTGGGCAACCGCAGATCCAGTGCCTGGAACCCTGACATCCAATCACCCACTCTCTGTGCAAGGGCCCAAATCTAGAAACCTGGGACTTACCATCTCAAAGATCTAGTTCTCTGCTTGAGGCTTTCACAGTCTTACAGCATGCACATCAGAAGAAAAGAATGAAGACAGCTGCCTTTTTGACTTGTAAAAACTATACTTGGGAATAAAAAGGACACCAGACACATGAAGCTGTCAACTGAGCACAGTTTACTGACATTTGGGCCATAGGACACCTGCTCATTTCCAAACATTGACCAGACATAGTAAAAAATGGGCATGAGCTAAGCCTCCAATAACATCAGCATGCCTTATACATACAGCCACACAGCCAGGCATGTGTCTTTATGCTCGTTTGGTGATACCTGTCCCTTGCTAATCAGGAGACACCCTCACTAAGCCTCATAAAGGCCACAAGACAGATGTGGCCTGAACCCATCTTCCTTACCTATTCCGACCTCTTCATGGTGCCTGTACCCAGACCTACTTTAGCACATCCCCAGCAGCCCAGCTTTCTGTCCCCTTGACTTGCCCATCTTCCACAAGAACACCTGGCCCATTACTTCTCTGTTTCTTCTCTCACAGGCTTAGATGGCATGGGCTGAGCCCCTGGGGCTGGCCCTCACGGCGCAGTATCCAGACCCTGCGAGTACTGAGTGGAGACCTGGGCCAGCTGCCTGCTAGGGTTCGAGACTTCGTGGAAAACAGTGCCCGCCTGTGCCAGCCAGAGAGTATCCACATCTGTGATGGGACCGAGGCGGAAAACACTGCCACACTAACCCTGCTGGAACAGCAGGGACTCATCCGAAAGCTCCCAAAGTACAACAACTGGTAAGCCCTGAGCCCAGCGACCTGCGAGATGGGGGCAGCTGCGGGGACAGAGGCCACTTTGGGTTTACCAAGACGAAATCAAATTTAAGTAGACCATCCCAATGGAATGAGTGAGAATGGGAGCTTTGGAGGAAACAATCAGGAATTATTGGGATTGGTCTGTATTTTTATGTTAAGTGAATAAGCTGATACAAATAAAAGCCTTTGCTTTTTTTTTTTTTTTTTTACTTACAAGTTCAGGGAGTTTTTGCCAGGGCAGAGGCCATTAGGGGGCTGGGGCCAAGGGAACTACCCCTTAGACTGGGACAAAATCTGGAGGAAGCAACTGAGATGCAAATGGATGGGAAAAAATAAGGCCAACAGAAGACCTAGAGACAAAGTTGGACTTGAAAGAGTGGGTCTGGGATGAGGGAGATCTACTGGCCACTATCTTCTTTTTTTGCGGTATGCGGGCCTCTCACTGTTGTGGCCCCTCCCGTTGCGGAGCACAGGCTCCGGACGCGCAGGCTCAGCGGCCATGGCTCACGGGCCCAGCCGCTTCGCAGCATGTGGGATCTTCCCGGACCGGGGCACGAACCCATGTCCCCTGCATCGGCAGGCGGACTCTCAACCACTGCGCCACCAGGGAAGCCCTGGCCACTATCTTCTTGATATCCGCTCTCCCCCAGCTGGCTGGCCCGCACGGACCCCAAGGATGTGGCACGAGTAGAGAGCAAGACGGTGATTATAACTCCTTCGCAACGGGACACGGTGCCCCTCCCGGCTGGCGGGGCCCGTGGGCAGCTGGGCAACTGGATGTCCCCAGCTGAGTTCCAGCAAGCCGTGGATGAGAGGTTTCCAGGCTGCATGCAAGGTAACCAGGGCAGGGACACAGAGGCAGGGGCACTGAAGGAATAAACAAGTTGGAACCCTTCAGCCAGGTGGCGTTTTCCTCCACAGGCCGAACCATGTATGTGCTGCCATTCAGCATGGGTCCCGTGGGATCCCCACTGTCCCGCATCGGAGTGCAGCTCACAGACTCCGCCTACGTGGTGGCAAGCATGCGGATTATGACCCGGCTGGGGACGCCCGTGCTTCAGGCCCTGGGAGATGGCGACTTTGTCAAGTGCCTGCACTCCGTGGGCCAGCCGCTGACTGGGCAAGGTGAGCGCCTGCTCTGCTCGGGGCAGGGGGGGGACACAGAGGCCTGCTTGTACTCAGAGGG
The DNA here is from genome assembly GCF_002837175.3 of Physeter macrocephalus. Lineage (NCBI taxonomy): Eukaryota > Metazoa > Chordata > Mammalia > Artiodactyla > Physeteridae > Physeter > Physeter macrocephalus. Next base: position 10,615 of record NW_021145303.1, read on the forward strand.
AACCCCGCATCCTAGCCATCCTGATTAGTGAGATACTGAATTCCCAAGAGCTAGGGCAGCAGTGCGCTGGGGGTGAGGCTGAGCTGGCAAAGCAGTTTGCTCAAGATTGAGAAGAGTGAATTATCCATGTCCAAGAATAGGGGCATGGGAGCTGATGTATATTATGAGGTGGGAGGCCTCAGCCACCCATTGACACCGCCACTGCTGTTGAGTGTCTTTCCTGCCACCCCCTGATCCCTCCAGCCCCTGACACCCCAGTGCCTGATGCCCCTGCCAGCAGCCCCATGACCCCATTGTCCCCAGGGGAGCCGGTGAGCCAGTGGCCATGCAACCCAGAGAAAACCCTGATTGGCCACGTGCCCGACCAGCGGGAGATCGTCTCTTTCGGCAGCGGCTATGGTGGCAACTCCCTGCTGGGCAAGAAGTGCTTTGCCCTTCGCATCGCCTCTCGGCTGGCCCGGGATGAGGGCTGGCTGGCGGAGCACATGCTGGTGAGGGCCTGGTGAGGATCTGGGCAGCTTCGGGGGGCAGGCCAAGGGCGGGGCCTGGCCAGTCAGCCTCAGCCTCGCCTCTCCACTGCCAGGTGGCCAACTGGCGGGCCAGGGACTCTGCGCAAATGCCCAAAGCTTTGGCCCGAGGCTGCTGAATGTCGGGGGGGGGGGCTTCCCCTTGCTGCCACCCCAGGCCCTGTAGCAAGGCAGTGCACCTGTTTCATGAATAAACATTGGTCCTCCCTGTTGACCCCTAGCTGTCCTTCCCATGCAGACCATGCTTAACCTCTGGTGACCTCTTGCTTGCTCCCTCTCCCCACCTGGCAGATCCTGGGTATCACCAACCCCGCGGGGAAGAAGCGCTATGTGGCAGCTGCCTTCCCCAGCGCCTGTGGCAAGACAAACCTGGCCATGATGCGGCCGGCACTGCCAGGCTGGAGAGTGGAGTGTGTCGGGGATGACATCGCCTGGATGAGGTTTGACAGTGATGGTGAGAGGCCCTTGGATCGTCCTCGCCGTTCTGGTTCTTACCAGAGTGTAGGATTCCCACCTCCACTGCTCAGGGTGGACTTGGTCAGTGAGAACCTTCTCCTGAACAACCACCCCTCCCCCATGCCTCCTGGCAGCCCAGCCGCCCTGGAGATGCAAAACCTTTCCCCTCAGATCTAGGGTCCAGCTCGGGGCAGGGAGGGGCTGAACCTCTCGACTCTTCCTGGTTAGTCCTTCCGTTTTTTCACTTTTCCTCCCGACAGGTCGACTCCGGGCCATCAACCCTGAGAACGGCTTCTTTGGGGTGGCCCCTGGCACCTCAGCCACCACCAATCCCAATGCCATGGCCACAATCCAGAGTAACACCCTTTTCACCAACGTGGCTGAGACCAGTGATGGCGGCGTATACTGGGAGGGCATTGACCAGCCTCTTCCACCTGACGTCACCGTGACCTCCTGGCTGGGCAAACCCTGGAAACCTGGTATGGGGCAGGGAGGGGGTATAAGTCAGCCCCCAGGGCTCAGCACCTTGATGACATAAAAGCCTTTTCCTCAACTGCAGCCATCTGCCAGGACCTCTGGGACTCAAAGGGAGTTATGCAACCCTAAGCAAGATCTCAGTTGACGTCCCAGTTCAGTTTGTGGTCTGGCTGAGTCGCTTAACCTCCTGAGCTTCAGTTTCCCCATCACATGAATGGGGGTAGTTATCATAGTACCTATCTCATAAGGTGTTGGAGGGTTAAATTAAATAATGCACGCAAAGGATTCAACGTAGTGCCGAATACATAGTAAATTCTCAATTACTATAAGCTGGATATTTTTAAGGCGGGGGGGGTGTCTTGGAAATTATTACAGAAGGAATTAGACTCAAAGCACAGTCATAAAGTTTGACCCATTAGGAGGGAAGAACCCTGCCCCTCCCCCTGCCACTTGCACCCTCACCCCACCCCGACTCCCCATGTAATAACCATTGTCTAAAGGTCAGTATTGTTACCCTCACCCTTCCCCTGCCCCTCCAACACATACACCCCAATCTTTCCGAACGAAATCAGACCAGCTCTTTAGCCTCTCCCAGAAGCTAGTTTCTCAACCCTGTCATTACTCCCTTGTGCCCTGCAGCCCTGCCCTTTCCTCCAGCCCTGCACTCTGGACCTTCAGCTTTCAGTGGCCTTTGGCATTCCGCGAGCCCAGACCTAGGGGTGGGAGCAAAGAGGAGCCTAGCAGGGGAGGGTGGCCTGTGGTCACTGAAGCCTACATTCCAGTTTTCCAGGCTGGCTTAGCAGTAACCCCCCTCATTTAATCATCCTTCATTTTCTCTAACACCATCATTAAGCCCTCCTTAGCCTCCCCACCCAACTGAGAAATCCAAGAAACTTTCATATTTCACCACAGGCTAGTTGCCCAACCCTTTCATCACCTCTGGATTCAGGGGTGTAACGAGGGCATGTTGTGCCCAGCTTCAGTTCTCAGAATAATACCTTGTGCTGGGTCCTCAACTGGGGGCTGATGAAAGTGCAAGAGAGAAGCATAAGGATGGTTCTTACATGAAAGTGGAGGCAGGAACTGGGGGTCAGAGGGGGGCGGGGGCGCTGGCTCCGTGACTCCCTTGCCCCCCAGGTCCAAACAGTAACCTCTGGCAGAGAAAGCACTGTGTCCATTCAGGGCCCCCGTGATGGTGCTTTATACATATGCCACTGGCTCGGTCCCAGCTCCTCTCCAGGCACCTGAAGGGGCCAAATGACCTGGGCTCCTCAGGTTATGACTGCCCAGGGTATGTCCTCATCTGAGTTCTTCAAGCCCTATCACTCCAGCCGGGTCTGAGCAGACCCAGGGAAACCACCAAAATCCCGCTAGCTTTAAAATCAGTTCCTGTTTGCATTCTGATAGCTCAGGAGATTCTGTCTTCCGCCATTTGCTGATGGAAAGTCAGCTGTCTGTAAACTGAAGAAACAACACAACAAAGACAATAGCAAAGAAGAAAGTCGGTTGTCTGAAATACTGACCTGTCGCAGTTTTTCCTCTAGGTTTGAGTGTTTATTTAAATAATAATCCCGTAAATTAAAAGAAGAGTTCCTGGGGGAAAATTTCCATTATAACACTGTGCCAATATTTAACCCCATTCCCTTGAGCACTGCTCAGTGCCAAGTGGCTGTAGCTTGACATAAACATTAGTGTCCTGCTAAACACCAATTACTCTCTCGCTCTTTTCTCCCATAGTTCAGCTGGCAGTACCATTATGGATAAATAACCTGATCTTCAGGGGAGATGTCCTGGCTCCCTTCTCCCTGCTCCTTACCAACCTCCAACCCGAGATTGTGGGGAGCTGATGAGGCAAAAAGAAACTGTGCCAAGAGTGTCTGCAAATGTCTCTGTGTATTGGGGGTGGACGTGCCCTTGGAAGTGATAATATTTGTATTTGCTCTGCCAGGTGACAAGGAGCCCTGTGCACATCCCAATTCTCGCTTTTGTGCCCCGGCTCGCCAGTGCCCCATCATAGACCCAGCCTGGGAGGCCCCTGAGGGCGTCCCCATTGACGCCATCATCTTTGGAGGCCGCAGACCCAAAGGTAAACATCGTGTGGGCTCCATGCCATCTGGGTTAAGGGTTGGGCTCTCTATCAGGGCCCACCTCCCTCTTGTACTTAAAGCTCAGAGAGCCTAAGCCTGGATCGCCAACTACAGCTGTCTGCCTCTAGAGCACCCCCCTGGAGAATGCAAAATCGAGGTGGAGTGGGGAGGCACGGGGTTTGAAATGGGCAGCTGAGGTCCTAGGAGAGAGAGAGTAAGAGTCAAGATCACCAGAAGGGATGGAGTGATCGTACAAAGATAAGGGCTGCCTTTGACCATGTGCACTGGTGTCCCAGGAGTCCCCCTGGTATATGAGGCCTTCAGCTGGCGCCATGGGGTGTTTGTGGGCAGCGCCATGCGCTCGGAGGCCACTGCCGCGGCTGAACACAAAGGTGAGCTCCACTCCTGTGTGCCCAGCTTGCCTCTTCTCTCCCTTCCTGAACCAGACCTTCTTCCTGCCCACCCCTTCCCACGTGTATCTTTTCCCCATTCCCTTCCCCTCACCCTGCCTCGAGGATGTTCCAGAACCACCAACATTTCACAGCTTCCTCCGGCTGGAGGCGGGGTACCTTTCTCTTCTCCAGTAAGAAGGGAGGTTCCTTACCCATCCTGCTCCCCTCCCCAGGGAAGGTCATCATGCACGACCCATTTGCCATGCGGCCCTTTTTTGGCTACAACTTTGGGCACTACCTTGAACACTGGCTGAGCATGGAGGGGCTCAAGGGGGCCCGGCTGCCCCGCATCTTCCACGTCAACTGGTTCCGGCGCGACGAGGCAGGCCACTTCCTGTGGCCAGGCTTTGGAGAGAATGCTCGGGTGCTAGACTGGATCTGCCGGCGGCTAGAGGGGGAGGACAGTGCCCGAGAAACGCCCATTGGGCTGGTACCAAAGGAAGGTGCCTTGGATCTCAGCGGCCTGGGAGCCATAGACACCACCCAGCTGTTCTCGCTCCCCAAGGACTTCTGGGAACAGGAGGTTCGTGACATTCGGAGCTACCTGACAGAGCAGGTCAACCAGGATCTGCCCAAGGAGGTGTTGGCTGAGCTGGAGGCCCTGGAGGGACGTGTGCGCAGAATGTGACCTGAGGCTACAGCTAGCGAGAGAGAGCATGTCCCCCACCCCCACCCCCCGGCTCCAACCCTCCCAGGAATAAGCGAGCTACCAGACTTGTGAAAAATATGAGCAACTTGACATAACTATCATCTTCTCGGTGCCATGAGACCAGGCCACAGACCTTCCCCCACATGCTGCCCAATAATGAGATGCTCATTTATTTAATATATCATCTGTGCTGTTTTCATTTCCTGCCTGTCTTCACAGGCTTCCCTTTAACACCAATCTCACAATCTTCTTCCAACCCTTCCAAGTAGCTGGTGTCCCAGTGCAGCCTGGCCTGGCACAGCCTGGTGGTATAAGGACCTCTCTCACAGGCATCTCTACCACCGAGCCACTGAGTAGAAATTGCTGGGAGAAGGCAGTAACTACTCATGTCCTGAGGTCTTAAAAAGGTGGGGCCTCTGTGAGCTGCTCAGTACAGCCTCCAGGCCTAAAATTCCCAGTCTCCCATCAGAGACACAGAAGCCTCTATAACCCCACTCACCAGTGAAGCAGTTCCATTGTCGATTCTCAAACCTGTTCTTCCTCCTGCCTGACCTGAAATTGGGACCCGCAAAGTATTCATGAAAGCTTATTCAATATTAAGGCAGCTTCCGTAGTACCTTCTGTGTGCCAGGTGCTGTTCAGGGGTGTCAGCTGAGAATAACTTCACCCGTGATCTGGATCAGGCTGAGTGAATGTATAAACTGAGATGGGTACAAGGGAAGTATGTACCCAGAAAATCAGGACAAATATTAACAAAATAAAAATTACCATTTTAAAAATGGGAATAATAAAACGGGGAATTCCCTCAGAAGAAAACACTGGAGGAGGAAACACCAAGTGTTCTCATAGAAAACAGCCAATAACCAGTTATAATGTGTAACAGCAGAAAAGAATCTAAAGGTAAGAGTGGATCACATGCTGAAACACAGCAGTGGAGTCCATTGTACTTAAAAATATCTAGCCAAATCCTCAGCTTCATAAATAGCATGTGACAACTGAAACAATATGATCAGAGGCGGCATAGTATAGATGTTAGGCACCTAGCAGACTCAGGCCAGGGGTACCTCTCAGTTTCTTCAGCTGTAAAATGGGGATGTGCCTACATCTAACAGTGTTGTTTGGATTAAGAGTCAGTGAAGCCAGGCACTCAGAACTATGCCTGACAAGGAATAACCATTGAATATATGTTAGCTGTCCTCACCTTTCCGCTCTACACTTATTAGAGTGGGCCCTGTAGGCATATGTTATACATTGCTGGCTCCACAGTTTAAGAGGAAAACGAGCAATGTAAATACAATTTAGAGGAGAAAGAAAAATAGGTTTGGAAATAAGTCCTTCTTGGTAAGAGGCAGGGAACTGGGGTTCCAGACACCTCTCTGGTAACTAAATGTACAGGGTGTAGGAAGATGTTAGCCTTAAAAATGATTTAGCCTTAAAAATGATTTTGGGGACTTCCCTGGTGGTCCAGTCATTAAGACTCCGTGCTTCCACGGCAGGGGGCACAGGTTCAATCCCTGGTCGGGGAACTAAGGTCCTGCATGCCGCGTGGCACAACAACAAAAAAAAAAAAGAGAAGATTTTGTTTCTCCAAAGGAGACATACAGCTGGCCAACAGGCACGTAAAAAATGCTCAACTTCACTAATTATTAGAGAAATGCAAACGAAACTACAATGCGGTAACACCTGATACTGGTTGGAATGGCCATCATCAAAACGTCTACAAACAATAAATGCTGGAGAGGGTGTGGAGAAAAAAGAACCCTCCTACTCTGTTGCTAGGAATATAAATTTGTGCAGCCACTATGGAGAACAGTATGGAAGCTCCTTAAAAAACTAAAAATAGAGTTACCATATGACCCAGCAATCCCACTCCTGGGCATATACCCAGAGAAAACTAGAATTCAAAAAGATACATGGGGCTTCTCTGGTGGTGCAGTGGTTGAGAATCTGCCTGCCAATGCAGGGGACACGGGTTCGAGCCCTGGTCTGGGAGGATCCCACATGCCGCGGAGCAACTAGGCCTGTGAGCCACAACTACTGAGCCTGCGCGTCTGGAGCCTGTGCTTCGCAACAAGAGAGGCCGCAATAGTGAGAGGCCCGCGCACTGCGATGAAGAGTGGCCGCCGCTTGCTGCAACTAGAGAAAGCCCTTGCACAGAAACGAAGACCCAACACAGCCAAAAATAAATAAATTAATTATTTTTTAATAAATAAATAAATAAATAATTTAAAAAGATACATGCACCCCAATATTCATTGCAGCACTATTTACAATAGCCAAGACATGGACGCAACCTAAATGTCCATCGACAGATGAATGGAGAAAGATGTGGCACATATATACAGTGGAATATTAGCCATAAAAAAGAATGAAATAATGCCATTTGCAGCAACATGGATGGACCTAGAGATTATCATAATAAGTGAAGTAAGCCAGACAGAGAAACACAAACATCATATAATACCGCTTATATGTGGAATCTGAAAAAAAAAAAAAAAAAAAGAAGATACAAATGAACTTATTTACAAAACAGAAATAGACTCACACACAGAAAACAAACTTATGGTTACCAAAGGGTAAGGTTGGGGAGTGGGGGGGAAGGGATAAATTAGGAGGATGGGATTAACATATACACACTACTATATATAAAATAGATAACCAACAAGGACCTACTGTATAGCACAGGGAACTATACTCAATATTTGTAATAACCTATAAAAGAAAAGAGTCTGAAAAAGAATACACACACACGTATGTGAATCACTGTGCTGTACACCTGAAACTAACACAACATTGTAAATCAACTACACCTCAATTTAAAAATTAAAAAAAAAAAATAAAAAGTCTGGAAAAACCCCAGTAAAAATGATTCTGTCAATGAGAATAAAATTGGGCTCCCTGCCCTGCAGCTCCAGATAAATGATAAAATATAGTTAACCTTTTAATTTCAAAATAAAACAGATAAACAAGACCATACAAAAGTATAGCTTAATAAGCTAATATAAATGGAACAACCTTGAAACCATTACCCAGAAAAAGAAACAACTTTGCCAAACACTAAAAGCCCCCCCCACCCCCTTGCCACGCTCCTCATCTTCATCACAGCCCCTCCTTCCTGGTGGAAATGTACACCATGGTTCATGATAGTCACATCCTTGCTTTTTTTTTTTTCCCCTGGAGTTGTATTACCCAAATCCAGATCCCTAGACATTATAGTTTTTGTAGTTACAGTCTTGCACAGTTAAAAAAAATGTATATGCCTTGTAAGTCTCTTTCAATCTACAGGTTCCCCCTCCACTCTTTAATTTTCCTTCAGTTTAACCATTGAAGAATCCAGGCCTAGACGCTCAATGCCTAGATTCATTCATTTATTAGGGATTTCAAAACAGCTGTACTCAAACTCTGTCATAATAGTTGGAATAATTTTACAAAGGGACACTCCTTTTATCTTCTGTTTCATTACTCAAAGGTACAGTTATATAAGAACAGCAAGTAACTGCTTGATTCCTTTCCTTTATTTACCATCTTCAAAATAATGATTTGGCTTCATATCATTCTTCAAAAAGGTGACCAATTAGTAACACACACACACACACACCCATTATGAACTCATGGATTTAAACATACTTAATGTTTATTAAATTATCCTTATAACACTCAAATTATCTCATCTTTGGTCATAAGCTTGGCTCCTGAGTCCTTTTGACATCACCCTGATGATGTTTATTGGCTTCTTTGCTACCTGGAATGGTAAGTTGTTCCATGCTCATCTTGTGCATTTCCTACCCCAGACCTAGAATCAACCATTACCCCAAGCTCTGGTTTCTTTCCATGAGAAATGGTATTTTAAGATTTAGGTGGTAGGAGTGTTTATTGCTACTAGATTGTTTCTAGATCTTTTCAGTGAATAGGGATAGGAAGATAAAACACCTCATGAGTTCATACTGATAGTTCCTATTCAAACTCAGGGCTAAAGGGTTTTTAACTTCTATATCACATTTGTAACTCCTATCACCACACAAAAAATTCTGGTTCCCAAGGACATAGGAGACAAGAGTATTAGAAATCCCATAATTACTCAATTTCTTTATAGTCAACACATTTTAAGTCCTGGGCAAATTAGCATACTTCCCCCGTTCCTTCTACATCGAACGTGCTGCAAGAAGATAAGTTATAAACACACGTCATCCGTCACTTCGGAAGACAGAACTTTCCCATGTGTTGCCTGAAGCTGTACACGTGTCCCAGGAGCTCTGTGCAGTCACCACGCTGGGAGCTGGGACTGGGGAGAGAGAGGATAGGGGTAGCCAGAGAAAGAAAAATTTGCTTTCCTTCTCTCCTCTCAAGCTCAGCCCGCCCCCTGGTGGAGATGCTAATGAGCCGGGAACAGCCCAAGGCAGGTCAGATGGGAAGTCAACTAGCTTGACATGTACAGAGCAGTTACTAGAACCAGTCCTAAAATGGGTGCTAAAGGTAGAAAACCTGTCTGTGGCTTCAAGTGGCTTTAAGTGTAGCTGGGGAGAGTGGAGGTTGCCCAAATGAAAAGCACTTACAAATTGTCACCAAGCAACATGCCAAATTTCAAAATCATGAGAGGGAAGGCCAATAAAGTTTATCAAAATGACTTCATTATTTTTAAAGAAACACCATTGTCTTTCAATGAAACACATAGTATAGCCTAACATATAAAAGCTCATATACAGGGCTTCCCTGGTGGTGCAGTGGTTGAGAATCTGCCTGCCAGTGCAGGGGACACGGGTTCGAGTCCTGGTCTGGGAAGATCCCACATGCCACGGAGCAACTGGGCCTGTAAGCCACAACTACTGAGCCTGCGCGTCTGAAGCCTGTGCTCCGCAGCAAGAGAGGCCACGACAGTGAGAGGCCCGCGCACCGCGATGAAGAGTGGCCCCTGCTCGCCGCAACTAGAGAAAGCCCTCGCACAGAAACGAACACCCAACACAGCCATAAATAAATTTATTAAAAAAAAAAAAAGCTCATATACATTTTTTAAATAATGTAACTCACAAGTGATATAATCAACTTCATAGGCTTAAAAATCTTTTTTACATTCAAAAATCAACCAATGGATCCAGAGATGAAATCCTATATTCTGTAGAATTTGATGTTAAAGACTCATTTTGGCCATAAAACCTCAGATTTTTCTTTTTAACACTTACCATGACTTTTAAATGTCTTATTCAATAATATACAAATTCCATATTTCAAAGGCTTGAATTTAGATTTTATTCAGTTTTAAACGGCATTTGTAAATTAAAAGGATTTGTAAGCTAAGGAGAAGAGGAAAGAGGTTAATTTAAAAATGAGTTAAGGGGGGCTTCCCTGGTGGCGCAGGGGTTGAGAGTCCGCCTGCCGATGCAGGGGACACCGGTTTGTGCCCGGGTCCGGGAGGATCCCACATGCCGCGGAGCTGCTGGGCCCGTGAGCCATGGCCGCTGAGCCTGCGCTTCGGGAGCCTGCGCTCCGCAACGCGAGAGGCCACAGCAGTGAGAGGCCCGCGTACCGCAAAAAAATAAAAAAATAAAAAAAAAAATAAATTAAGGGCTTCCATGGTGGCGCAGTGGTTAAGAATCCGCCTGCCAATGCAAGGGACACGGGTTCGAGCCCTGGTCTGGGAAGATCCCACATGCCACGGAGTAACTAAGCCCGTGTGCCACAACTACTGAGCCTGAGCTCTCGAGCCTGCAAGCCACAACTACTGACTCCCCCGTGCCACAAGTACTGAGCCCACGTGCCACAACTAGTGAAGCTGCACGCCTAGAGCCCACGCTCTGCAACAAGAGAAGCCACGACAATGAGAAGCCCGCGCACTGCAACGAAGAGTAGCCCCCACTAGCCGCAACTAGAGAAAGCCCGTGTGCAGCAATGAAGACCCAATGCAGCCATAAATAAATATTTATTTTAAAAATTTTAAAATAAATAATAAAAATGAGTTAAGATGAGTGTAACAGAAGTTTTTGTTTTCTGTGGACCTCAGGTGGTCGAATTGTGTTAACCATGATGCTTTGTTCATACTGTATCTTTGTCATTAGTTCATGCAAGGCCTTCTCCATTTTATTATTTAATGATGTAATGAGCCTAGGTATTTTTATACTTTTTAAATGCAAATTTAAACCATATTGTTTTTGCATCCACCACATGTCACCAGAAGAACTACCACCTTTTTTAAACCTAAAAATGTAACTTGCACAATTTCCCACAGCATAAAAATAGAAGACTACATCATTTTAATGGCTACCTGGCATTTTTGTCTAACATATGGACCATCATTTATTTAACCAATCCCATCCCGTAGCAGTGTGTTTGGATCTATTTTGTTTCCAGTGTTTTACTACTATCAATAATTGCTCTGCTGAACATAAACATTTTTGCTAGATTTAGCATAGAGGTCAGGGCTAGATTTCTTAGAAGTGACACCACTGGGTCATAAGGAAGGGAGTCTGACTGGTAGAGATAAAGCTTCCCCCAGATAAGAAATTCTCCTGGGAAGGTGCAGAAGGGGAAACAAGCAAGGAGTTTATGGCCATATTTGCTTGGCAGAAGTAACAAAAAATGAGGCTAGTGAAAAAGACAACCAGGTTTGGAAGTTTGTATTTGAAACAATAAACAATAGCGAACCATTTGTAGGTTCTTAAGAACTAAATGCTATTAGAGAAGAATACTTCTAGCAGATCAACTAACTAGGAGAGGCGTGAAATAATGAAAATTTGATGTTGGGTGATGACCCTGAAAAACCACCTCAACTAATCAGCTAAGAATCCATAGGACTTGAAGAACTGAATTAAAAGGGCAAAGAGGAGGGAAAGATCATTTTGGAAAATGATTCCAGATTTTCCAGGCTGGACAACCCAGAAACCAGACTCCTAAGATTCTGTGATTTATAATTTAGAATTATTTTATAATTTATAAATTTAGAACTTATTTATTTCTAAATAAAGCTAAGCTTTATTGAGACAATACTATAGGGCAGATAGTAACCTGGCAATAGGAGATGGCTGACTGGCAGAGCCGGCTACATAATTAGTAGAGCCCAGAGCAAGAGGAAAATGTGGGGCGCTTGCTCAAAGACTTTTAAGAATTTCAAAGGGTGACAGCAGAACATTAAGGCAAGTGTGGGCCCCTGAAGCCGCCCTGGTGACCACAGATAGATACTAAGGTCCGATCTAGCGATCTAGAAACCAGGAGGCCTCACCCGAAGGACTAACCACACCCTCTCCCTCCGAGGGAGAGCGAGCCTCAGAAGGAGATGCCAGGGAATCCAAGGGCCCCCCGCTCCCCTAAGCAGCACTTCTAAGAGAGTGCGGGCTGGGGGCGCTGAGGTGCAGCTTGGACCCTGGGCCTATGCTCCCGGCACGGTCGCTCGACCTACCCCCGCCACCCCACCCAGCACGGGCGAGGATCCCGAGGTACACAAGTCCTGGCCTTGGACTCAGCTGGGTTACTCATAAACCCGGAGGAGGGGGTAGGAGGCGCCGCGTGTGCACACCCTGGACCAGCGGCCCGGGGCGGAGAAGCACCCCAAGGACAGATGGTCTAAGAAAAGTCCGCAAATCCCTGAAGGCCCAGGAGGAGTCTGAGTGGAACAGACGAAAGGCTGGCGGAGACCCTTGGGGATGCTAGGAAGCGTCTGCAAAGAGCGCGGAGGGAAGCCAGGGGTCATCTAAAAAGCTGCCAAAGCGGCTAACGAGCGGTCTAGAAAGGGCGGTCCCCACAAGAACAAGGCTTCCGGAAGCTAAGCCCGGAAGGACGGGTGCAAAGGCCTGTGACTTGAGCACATTCCAAAAGCGCCGGGCACCCCTTAGGGCAAGGACGGCTGTAGCTGCAGCCGGCGAAGAGAGAAAAGCTAAAGCCGGACAGGGACCAGGGGAGGAAAGAGTAGGCCCTTACAGATCGTCTGAAAAGTGAGAAGCCCAATTAACCTAAGGGACCGACAGCAAATTGTACCCTTTGCTAAGACACCTCTCGGAAGCAAACAAACTTCTTTTGTAAGCCCCGCCCCTCGTCCATTAAGTCTAGTTCCGTTGTCTCTGATTCAGGAAGCAGCCGGTTCCCTACTTACTCCTCCCACAACAGGAGCTACTGCCCATACTGGGTCGCGCGCTTTCTCCTCCCCTCAAACCCCTTGCGCACTTTCTCCCGCCCATCTGTCAATCACCGCGCTCAGCAGTCCAGTGAGCGGGCCAAGGGGGCGGGGCCATCAGGGGCGTCGCGTGACGTCTACAGTCCGCCAGCCGCGGAGCCGGGAGATGAGTGTCGAAGGAGGCGCGTGACGGAGGAGCGGTTGGCCGACGCCGCGGCGGCAGTCGTTGTAAACAAGGCCTCGCGCCGCTCCGGGCCCTGCGACCGCTCCTGGCTGGTGGGTGGTCTCGCGCGGGGCGGTAACCGCCGGCTTTGTGGGAGGTGCTTCTCAGCTTTCTCCCTGCCTACCCCCGCTTAGTGTACACACCCCCGGTACACCACGTGGGCGTGAGGCAAGGAAGGAGGGGGGATGTAGGCCGAATTTTAACCTCATTGGTTGTTGCTGCCTCCGGCTTTCGCAAGGGAGTGCTCTGATTGGCCGGTAAGGGGGGCGTCGGGGGGAGGGGGCTCTGACTCCTAAGGCTTCTGATTGGTTAAATATGGTAAGCTAATGAGACGCTTTCTTCCGCGAGGGGTTTTGATTGGCCGGCCAGAGAGGTTACCTGGGAATCCACCCCCACCCCAGGGACTTCGATAGGTGAGTTTGAGGGAGAAACTGAGAAATTCCTCTTCAAAGGATTCTCCCTGGTGAGCTAGGGTCGTGCCCTAGGCGTCAGTCTGCTTTTTTTGCTTCACAGGATCGGGAAAGGTTTGTGTTCCCGAAGCCTTGGGAGTTGTTACAGGCTAAGGAGAAGGGATCTCAGTCTCTAGGAAGGGTCGCCCTCCTAGAGACAGCTACTATCGTATCTCAGGAGACTCTGGTGTTTCTAGAGCAGGCTTTGCTTTCACCAAATCCAAGGAGGTGACAGGAGGAGTCCCTGCACAGGACTTAAGGATGCTGTGACCAGAAGATGGGATCACGGAACAGCAGCAGCGCAGGAACTGGGTCCGGAGACCCCTCCGAGGGCTTGCCCCGAAGAGGGACTGGCCTGCGTAGGAGTGAAGAAGAGGAAGAGGAGGATGAAGATGTGGATCTGGCCCAGGTACTGGCCTATCTCCTACGCAGGTAACTTACCCCCTGGTGTGTCCCCACCAGGTGCCACCACAGCCCCTTGATCCCAGCTCCAGTCAGGGAAGTTACAGAGAATAGGGAATGAGATTAGCCCAGGACAGCTGTTCTGTTTGAGCAGAACAGCTTTCCCTGCTGGACACTCGCCGCACTCAGCTTCATACCCAGTAAGAGTGGTTCTTGCCTGGGGAGGGTCAACAGGATGACTGGCTCTTGTGTTTGAGAGGACTGTTCAGGGGAGTCTCTCTACCTATGACTACACAAATGTAACCTATTTTCCAAGTAAGTAAAAAAAGGGGGGGGTGGGGGGGTTCCCTAGTGGGAAGGGAGTGATGTGAGGGGTGAAGAAAAGAGTTAGGGAAGTGGGTGTTGAACTTAAGTGAAGTTATTGACACATGATATGAGGCCACGTGGATTTACTTGAAAAACAAGTTTAAATTAACCTAACTCTAATCCTGTTCTTGAGGAAAGAATGCTTTGAGGGAAGTGACCACCAGGAATTGACTGGAAAGGGGTGCAGCTGGCTTTGGTTCTTAGCTATGGCTCCCTGGAGAGAAGACGAGCTTGGGAATCCCTTCAGAAAACAACGTTCTATGCTGGACTCTTTGGGCAGAGGCTCAGAAGGAAATGCTCTCAGAATTTTTAGCTCTCTGGGAAGTCAATTTAGTAGATCTGTCAACATCCATGCAATGTTGGGGTTTTCTACTCCTGCTGTAAAAGTGAGAATTAGTTTCCCAGTGTGTCTTATAGGAGACAAAATAACAGCTAAGTTCTAGTCAGCCTCAAACCTCAAAATGGGGACAGTATGAGGGTTTGAGGACAAGGTGGTCTAAGAACTGCAAGGCTATTGACTCTGAATTTGGTTGATTTGGGGAAGGGATCCTCCCCTTTATCATGGGGGCTCTCTCCACAGAGGCCAAGTGAGGTTGGTGCAGGGAGGAGGTGCAGCAAATTTACAGCTCATCCAGGCCCTGTCGGACTCGGAGGAAGAGCATGACAGTGCCTGGGATGGTCGTCTTGGAGACCGATACAACCCACCCGGTAAGATGAAAGGCAGACTGAGACCTAATATCAGAGGACTTCCATTAGAAAGCCTTTTTTTAAAACTAACTTCGGCAAAAATTGAAAGAAAAAGATGAGATAATTCAGGGAATGAGGGAGTCTTTGCAGCCCCAGTATATTCAGCCACATTGAGTAGACTGAGCACAGCTCTGCTAACTGTCCTCTGAGGCTGGAAAAGACCTAGGATGAAACTTCTGTTTGGTACTCACAGTGGATGCAACCCCTGACACCCAGGAGCTGGAATGCAATGAGATCAAGACACAAGTGGAATTGGCCACAGGGCGTCTGGGGCTTAGGCGGGCAGCCCGGGAGCACAGCTTTCCTCAAATGCTGCACCAGGTAGGCCTCTCTACTTCCAGCCAGCCTGGCAGCAGGCCTATCAATGCAGCCAGAAGCTACAATCCCAGAGAAGAGGGAAGTAAACTTCCCAAGGATGCCTCAAGTGCTGGAGCTGGAGAGCTCTTAGCCAGCCTGAACTGGAGTTTGGTGGGACATACTACTGTGTGTGGGGTTCATTTCTGTAGCAAGAGCAATATTTTTGGAGGACAGGGGTTGGTGTGGCTGAAATGGCCCTCTGTTTCTGCTAGCAGTATTCCCCATTCCCTTCCTTTAGAGAGAACGGGGCCTCTGCCACCAGGGAAGCTTCTCCCTTGGAGAACGGTCTCGAATGATGTCTCAGTGAGTATGGGGCTTGCTGGAGAGGTTCCAAGGGCCAGATAGGTCTTATTTCCTAAACTGTGAAGGGATCAGTGTTAAAGGATCCTCAGGGATATGAAGTTTAGGTTATGTGGGGCTGAGGCTTTGCGAGTGAACAAAGTGGAAAAGTATAGCAATTGAGAGGATGATAGAATGATTCAAAGAAAGAGGCTTATACCCAAAGCCAAAGGGAAGAATGCCCTTGTACTCACATCCAGCTCTGTTAGGATTCTGCAAGCTGGGACATTCCCCATCCTGAGCTCCCCTTACCCTCACTTTCCCTCTGCTTCCCAGCTTCTTGCCCAATGATCTGGGCTTCACTGATACCTACTCTCAGAAGGCTTTCTGTGGCATCTACAGCAAAGATGGTCAAATCTTCATGTCTGCTTGCCAAGGTACCAGACCCTAGTCCTACCAACTGCCCTAGAACAACAGACGTTCTCCCTGACTGAGGCTAGAAAGCCCCAGACCCAGGGAGCTCAGACCCTGGCTTAGGGATGCTTAGCTAGAACACATGTCCCATGATCAAGGGAAGATTCCACAGATCAGTGGTGAGTGAGAGAGGTCTGATCTAGGGAGGTTTCCAGGAGGGTGTTCCCTAATTCTGCCTGATCCCCACTCACACAGACCAGACAATCCGACTGTATGACTGCCGGTATGGCCGCTTTCATAAATTCAAGAGCATCAAGGCCCGGGATGTAGGCTGGAGCGTCTTGGATGTGGCCTTCACCCCTGATGGGAACCATTTCCTTTACTCCAGCTGGTCTGATTACAGTGAGTGTGCCCCAGACCACCATCATCTCTTCAGCCTGGGACCTGAGGTCTCCAAATGCCCATTTCCTCCATGCCATGACTCCACGCCTTCTCCTGGGCAGATCACTCCCAGGGTCCAACATCCTTCCCCTTTGTTCCATCTCCTCCCTAGCTTCACTTCCACCCTCCTAACCTCAGCTCTGAAAGATTCTTGTTTCTTTTGCTTCTCTTAGTTCATATCTGCAACATCTACGGGGAGGGAGACACACATACTGCCCTGGATCTAAGGTACTGGCTTCCTTTCCTGGTTAGACTCATCAGAAACTTCTCAAGGAAGGCTCTCCAGGAGCAAACCTCTTGAACTGGAACTCCTGCTTAGAGGGAAAAGTGCACTGGTTGCAAGTTTCTCTTTGTGGATTCCTGGGAGGGGACCACCCAGCCTGTCAGCCAGAGGACCAGAGTAAAATAGATGGTTGCAGGATTCTTCCCGGCTTCTCACTGAGGTGCTCCACGTTCTGGCACGTGCTGGCACGACTTCTTTTTCTCTCAGCAGTGTGCCCCACGGCCCTCATCAGATTCTATATAGATTAACCAGGGCTAAAGAGAAGTCCACTTAATGCAGCTCCTCCTTTGCTCTTTTCAGGCCAGATGAGCGTCGCTTTGCTGTCTTCTCCATCGCTGTCTCCTCAGATGGGCGAGAAGTGCTAGGAGGGTGAGTGTTTGTGGGGATGCCTCTGTTACTTAATGAGATAGGAGTTCTCCTAGAGACCAGCTCTGCCGTCACAGAGACTGCACTGGACACCTGTACCCAGGCAGCTGTGGAGAACAACCAGGCCTTCTCCGGGGCCAAGGTTTATGAGTTGCTTCACTTCTCACTCACCATTTCCGCAGCATGAGATGGGAGGTCTCAAACCTCCTTGCAAACACAGCTAACTCTTCTCCCACCTCCTGTATAAGAAGAGAGAAGGGCTCTCCCCTCAGCAGGACTTCGAGACAACAGTCTCTCCAGAGCACACGTAGCATGGGTCCTCTCGGTCCTGGCTCCAGAACCCTCTTTTTCCCTTCCCTTTCAGGGCCAATGATGGCTGCCTGTACGTCTTTGATCGAGAACAGAACCGACGTACCCTTCAGGTATTGCTCCCGAGACTTCAAGCCTCTGCCTCCTGGTCCTTGGCCTATTGGAAGACCTAGAAAGACCTGGCCCCCTTCTCCCCTAGATTGAGTCCCATGAGGATGATGTGAATGCGGTGGCCTTTGCTGACATCAGCTCCCAAATCCTGTTCTCCGGGGGTGACGATGCCATCTGCAAAGTGTGGGATCGACGCACCATGCGGGAGGATGACCCCAAGCCCGTGGGTGCGCTGGCTGGACATCAAGATGGCATCACCTTCATTGACAGCAAGGTGGGCGTGGAGTCAGGACCACACAGCCAGGCGACTGAGGTTGTGGTTGTCCAGGAGGGCGTCAGAGTGGACAGGTGTGGGAACTCGCCAAGCTGCTCATTAGCCAAGGTTTGCAAGAGCAGGAGTTTAGGGAAGAGGCTTAAACCACGAGACGTGAGGTCCATCGGTACCCACCATTCCTCAAGGAGCAGGGCTTTCTGTACAAGAAAAGTAGAAGACGACCTGACCCAATATAGAACAGGAGCCCAGCCAGCTCCCTAGGCAAAGAAGGGGAAACCTAGCCAGGGTGTGGGGTCTGTGGTAGGAAACCAATGGTGAGGCCCACCTGGATGAAGAAAGAGGCAACCAAAGTCAAAGGACCAGGGTTCATATTCCTCAACTGGGGAGGGGGAGCTGGACTGACAGACACTGACATCTGCAAGCTCCGATGCTTCATTATCCATCTTGGGATTCACAGGGAGATGCCCGGTATCTCATCTCCAACTCCAAAGACCAGACCATCAAGCTCTGGGATATCCGACGCTTTTCTAGCCGGGAAGGCATGGAAGCCTCTCGCCAGGCTGCCACACAGCAAAACTGGGACTACCGCTGGCAGCAGGTGCCCAAAAAAGGTGAGAGCAGAACTAGAACCCGAGATCTGGAGAGTGAAGGGTTGGGGGTGATGGTTAAAACATTTAACCCCTGGCAAGGCCTGGCATGGGCACCGTGGATGGGCCAAAGCCTGGAGCCCTCCCCCTTGCCAGGCATTAGCTCCTTGTTTGCTGAACCATGGGAGAGCCAGGGGTTCCCAGTGTAGGGGCTGGGGATCCCTCCAAACCTATGAATGCAGAAGTAGTTCAGCGTCTTAACCACCAGCAGAGCCATATTGGTGTGTATCAGCTGACCGTTAGATGGGGAGAGAGCCACCAGTTGGGAATCGGAAAGGAGATGTCTTTGAGCATCAGTCTTTGCTGAGGACCAGTGATACAGGGGAATCCAGACCCCCTAACCCAGGGCTTACCCTGCATCCCTCCCCAGCCTGGCGGAAGCTGAAGCTCCCAGGGGACAGCTCCTTGATGACCTACCGGGGCCATGGGGTGCTGCATACCCTCATCCGCTGCCGATTCTCCCCCACCCATAGCACCGGCCAGCAATTCATCTACAGTGGCTGCTCCACTGGCAAAGTGGTCGGTAAGGACTGTGTCCAAACAGGGGGCCTCGGGAAGGGCAGCAGTGTTCCCCTGGCATTCTACCTGTGACCACCTTAAGAAACCCAGTGACAATTACAAGTGAAATTTCATTTAGCCTGGAGCGGGGAGGCTTAATCGGAGAAAGAGAAAACATTCTATTCATCAGCATTTTAAATTAAGAAAAGGAACACAGAATTCTAGTCAGTAAATATACTAGATTACCAAAAATATACTCAGTTCTGTTTTTCAGCCAGTCAAGGGAAGAGATTGCAGATGAAAGGTAGGAGGGAACAGAGACAAAAAGAAAGACACAAAAAGACAGCAGCAAGTAGTAAAAGATGTACAGCCACTGAAGTAGGAGGAATGCACAAAAAGAAACACACAGTCATAAACACACAGTCACAGGAGCCTAAGACAGTGCCAAACCTAGGGAGGCCCTGAGATGGAGGCCTATCCAGGGAGAGAGAAAGGTGCACCCACGTCCAGAAAAGGAACAGCACGTTCACATGTCTGTGGGAGACAGCCCATTGTTCACTTTTTGGTGTCTTCCATATCTTGTGGGCTTTTAAGAAAATGGCTACTTTAAAGCCACATTTCATTTTCTTAACTGTAGACCCTGTGACATTTAGCTAAGGGCCAGAGATACCCAAGCTCTGCTAGACCATACCCTCAACCTGAGGTAGGGAAAAGAAACTAACACCATCCTCTGGCATGGGCTTTGCTCCCCTGGGAAAATGGGAAGTTGCCTGAGAGGCAGGTAAGTGGTGCTGCTCAGAGAGAGATGAGGGATGGCTCGAAGGTCTTCTGGCAGCCCCTCTCCACTCTGGCCTTCCCTGGACAGTGTATGACCTCCTCAGCGGCCACATCGTGAAGAAGCTGACCAACCACAAGGCCTGTGTGCGTGACGTCAGCTGGCACCCCTTCGAGGAGAAGATTGTCAGCAGTTCGGTGAGGATGCTGGGGTTAGGGGGGCCAGTGTGTGTCTGGGACTAGGACCTAGGAAGGGGCGGTGCCCCCTGACTACTTGCCACCTTCTGCCCCGCAGTGGGACGGGAACCTGCGTCTGTGGCAGTACCGCCAGGCTGAGTACTTCCAGGATGACATGCCAGAGTCTGAGGAACACCCGAGCACCCCTGCCCCAATGTCCCACCCCTCTACAGCCTTTTCCTCGCCCCAGTAGATCTGACTTCCAGCCCCATTCATGGGTGAGCCTCTTGACATCTCTCCGCCTCCTCCCTTTCTCCCTTCTGGGGGATCTTTGGGGAATCACTGGCATTGGGTGGGGAGAAACAGAAGCCCAGGCTTCGGCCCCCTAGCTAAGCCCCGGGAGGGAGATCCTCCCCTTGGGGCAGAGTGGTCTTCTCACATGCTCACACCCATCAGCTTGGGTCTCTGTCTCTGGTCAGGGTCAGGCAGGACTGCCATTATCTGGTCAGCAGGAGTAACGTGCTGAGTGTTTTTAATCTTGTTTGGATATTAAGTCTTAGCTCCTAGAGTAGATGCCTGGGGCCAGGTCTGAACTGAACCAGGCCGATTGCCCAGGCCTTCACGTTGAGGACTAAACTGGTCAATCAGGGCCAGGCGTCCTGGCCTTTCTTCCAGAGGTCCTAATGGCTAGAGCTCTAGCCCCTCAGGGGAGGGGGGGATGGGTAAGGTGTGTCCTCAGCACCGTCCCTGGCTGGGAATTACGTCTTCTCTCTCACGTGTCTGGGTCTTTGGGGTAGGCAGGCTGTGGTGTGAGAGGCTCCATGTGACCCCACACAGGGCGGGCCCTCCCCTCCCCGAGTGTTCCCTCGTGCAGGAGGCCAGCAGCTTCGAGGAGGGATGTTGAAGTAGGACTCCTTCGTCCTCTCACTGGCTTTGGCTCCCTCAATAAACTCTCTGTGGGAACCTAGCTCAGTGTCCGTCTGTCTCTCTCTTTTTCCTGCCTGAGATCTTTTATCCTCTCACTTCAAGAAAACAGTTTCAACAGAGCCTTCAGATATGCTCCTCTGTGGGAGAAAACACTGCTTTGATGCCCCAAGATGAACGGAAATACCAAAATCATTAGTTAACTGAGCTTTGAAACAGGGAGTCCCTCACCAACCTCAGAAACTTCCCAGCAAGTAGAAATTGAGATAACAGGAAATAAACACATTTTAGATGAGAACCTGGAACACCCACATCAGCTCTGCCCTGGAGCTGGTCCAGTCTATGGAAGGAAGTAGCCCAGAGCCAGAGAGCACCTGGTGGGCACTGATGCCATGTCCTATCTGGGTACTTCACACTTAGAACCTTATCCACCTCACAGCCACCCTTTTTTACAGGTGAGGAAATGGGAGGTGTGCAGAGGTCAGGCACCATGCCCCAGGGCAGACCCATGGTATGGTCAGTAGGGGAGCAGCTCGGATTGATCTTCCCCATTATCTCTAAGGAACCTGGATGCACACCTCCAGGGGGTCTTAAAGACACAGCAAGGCACAGCAAGGAGTTAAAAGATGTACCTATTCAGCAGCAAAGCAGGTAGTTTTAAAAGAATAAAGGGACTTCCCTGGCGGTTATGACTCTGAGCTTCCACTGCAGGAGGCACGGGTTCGATCCCTGGTAGGGGAACTAAGATCCCACATGCCTCGCGGTGTGGCCTAAATAAATACAAAAATAAATAAACAAATTTTTTAAATAAAAGAATAAATTGTCCAGATGCTTGGCCTCCATATGCTCTCTTTCCTCCAGTTGATCCGCTTGTGTGAAACTGTCATGCAGATCTCCTTTCCCACCAGCCCTTTTCGTTCCCCCTCTGCCTCTTCACCCAGAGATGCCAACCCGTCTCACCCAGAAATGCCAACCCGTCTCACCCAGGACTGTTTTACCTCCCGGATGCCAAAGGTAGAGGCCAATTAAAATTATTAGTGTCCTCAAAGCCTCATTTAGTCAAGGGCCCAAGGGCCGTCTATTCTTCTCATTAAGAAATGCATTTCCGGGCTTCCCTGGTGGCACAGTGGTTAAGAATCCGCCTGCCAACGCAGGAGACACGGCTTAGAGCCCTGGTCCAGGAAGATCCCACATGCCGTGGAGCAACTAAGCCCACACGCTGCAAGTACTAAGCCTGCGCTCTAGAGCCTGCGAGCCACAACTGCTGAGCCCACATGCCACAACTACTGAAGCCCGTGCACCTAGAGCCCATGCTCCGCAACAAGAGAAGCCACCGCGCTGAGAAGCCCGCGCACCGCAACGAAGAGTAGCCCCCGCTCACCACTACTAGAGAAAAGCCCATGCGCAGCAACGAAGACCCAATGCAGCCAAAAATAAATAAAATAAATTTTTTTAAAAAGAAAACTATAAATTCCATTTGAAAAAAAATGCATTTCCAATACAATTTTAGTTTATTATTAACTATGAAACTGTGAAATGTTTGTTGTACAAATAATACATTTTGTACTACTAACAATTTTGAAATTTGTACTAGTTAAAAAATAGGAAATTCAATACAGAAAAAAAAGTTTAACCTTGTGATCACAGGAAATGTGTAAAAATTGTTTCAAATTATCTACTTCTTTTGGCAGATAAGTGTGATCAATGAAAGACTTTCAGGCATAAAAACATTAGGATAATTTCTGTGGGGAAAGAATGGAAATGTTATTTCTGACTCTTAAGATCTTGTCACATGTTTTTATTTTTATTTATTTATTTATTTATTTTTATTTATTTTTTTTTTTGCTGTACGCGGGCCTCTCACTGTCGTGGCCTCTCCCGTTGCGGAGCACAGGCTCCGGACGCGCAGGCTCAGCGGCCATGGCTCACGGGCCCAGCCGCTCCGCGGCATGTGGGATCTTCCCGGACCGGGGCACGAACCCGTGTCCCCTGCATCGGCAGGCGGACTCTCAACCACTGCGCCACCAGGGAAGCCCTGTCACATGTTTTTAAATGAAAAACGGTGAGGTATATAATCACTGTAGTGTTTAGATTCCATTGGATATATTTAAAAGAGTGATAAAGATAGCTTTATTTTTGAAATGTCAACATATACGATACACTGGAAATTATGTCCTTTGCAACTATTTAAAATTACAATGTAAAGTTTTGTGTCAACTTAAAAATGTGTGAGTGCTTCTGTAGGTCTTCAGGTATAGGATCCTTGAGCACAGACTATGTCAAGGTATGGGCTGTAGGATCTGCAAGGATCCTGATTGGTTAATCCATCTCGGTCAGTTTGCAGATGATGGCACTGAGGACCACGGATGGTCAGTTGATTTTCTCAAAGTCACAGAATTGGGCCAGAACCCAGGTGCCCTTTCTTGCTCATTCCTTTCACGACTTCATGGGCCTCCACTGTGCTCTGAGATCCCACCACCAGTTTTGAGGAATGAGGAAGGAAGACAAAAAGGGATCTCAAAACAGTTACTGAATATCAGGGACTTCCCTTGGGTAGGTTGCTCACTGCCCTATGGGTCCAGCCTCAGTGGTCAGGCTGGGACGCCAAGTCCCAGGGTAATTGGTTGGGGGACACAACCTTAGGATTTGATGGGTTTCGGGCTGGGGATCTTCTAGGGTCTCCACCACCCACTATCACCTGGGAGTGAACCTGATCTTCGGGGCTCTGAGAGTCCGACCTGGGCGGGGTGGGGGTGACTTTGGCTGACCAAACAGAGACAGGCAGACCCAAACAGGCTGTGGCCAAAAACATCCCATGTTTCGGTCGTGGCCCTGAAACATGAACTAGGACATGGTTCCAGCCTAGAGGGTAAAGGAGGCACAGGACTAACAGGCAAGGACACAGGCTGCTGTCAGGACACACATCCAAGGCGAGAACACTGCTGACGTGGCAGCCCTCCGCCCCAGCCCCTTACTGCCCCCCGCCCCTCTCCCCCGCCTGCCAGCTGCCAACAGGGCTCTGCCCTGTGTCTGCCACACCTGTCACTGTCTGTCCTTGTCCAGGGGGAACCCCATCAGCCCCTCCTCAGCTGCCCAGCAGAGCAAGCAGTTAGTGGGGAGGGGAGGGAACATGGAGCGGGGGCCGGCGGTGGGGGCAGGGCGGGGGGCCGGGGCCCAGATCTGGGTACTGCTGGGCTGCTTGGTCAGGGTGCTGCTCTGGGTGGCCTCTGCTTTGCTGTATTTTGGAAGCGAACAGGCTGCCCGCCTCCTGGGCAGCCCCTGCTTACGGCGCCTCTACCATGCCTGGTTGGCAGCAGTGGTCATCTTCGGGCCCCTTCTGCAGTTCCATGTCAACCCTCGGACCATCTTTGCCAGCCATGGCAACTTCTTCAACATGTGAGTCCACTCGAGGCCGTGGGCGCTGGCTCCCTGGGCTCTGGGCTCCCAGCTCCCTCCTCCAGGTTTCTGTGCTCCTGCCAGGCCAGGACACTAAAAATAGGCTAGGAGGTTGAGGAGAAGGTCAGAGGGGGAGGGGAACAGAGTCATGGGGGTACAGGAGCAGCGACGAAGAGGAAACATGGGCCCTAGAAGGCTGAATGGGCCGCTAAGGAGATGGCCAAGTTCAAGTGGATGGGGGGAGAGGGGGGAGAGGGCCCAGGAAACAGAGAACCGGGAACAACAGATGCGACTGGAGGCAGAGCCATGATGGGAATGTAGAGCAGGGTGGGGAGATGGGGCTGAGGGGTCTCAGCAGCCCTCCCTCTTCTCTGCCACAGAAAGTTTGTGAATTCGGCGTGGGGCTGGACGTGCACCTTCCTGGGGGGCTTCGTGTTGCTGGTGGTGTTCCTGGCTACACGGCGCGTGGCAGTGACTGCCCGGCACCTGAGCCGCTTGGTGGTTGGGGCAGCCGTGTGGCGGGGTGCCGGCCGGGCCTTCCTGCTCATCGAGGACCTGACAGGCTCCTGCTTCGAGCCTCTGCCCCAGGGCCTGCTGCTCCGCGAGCTGCCGGACCGCCGCAGCTGCCTGGCGGCCGGCCACCAGTGGCGGGGCTACACCGTCTCCTCCCACACCTTCCTGCTCACCTTCTGCTGCCTGCTCATGGCCGAGGAAGCAGCAGTGTTCGCCAAGTACCTGGCCCACGGGCTGCCCGCTGGCGCACCCCTGCGCCTTGTCTTCCTACTCAACGTGCTGCTGCTGGGCCTCTGGAACTTCTTGCTGCTCTGCACCGTCATCTATTTCCACCAATATACTCACAAGGTGGTGGGCGCCGCGGTGGGCACCTTTGCCTGGTACCTCACCTACGGCAGCTGGTATCATCAGCCCTGGTCTCCGGGGATCCCGGGCCATGGGCTCTTCCCTCACCCCCACTCCAGCCACAAGCATAACTGAAAGAAATAAAGGCACTTCAGGCCTGGCTCTGGCTCTGCTCATCATTGGGCTGGCGGGACCTGCAAAGGGTGGGAAGGGTAAGAAGAGAGTGTGATGGTCGCCAGGTTTCCTCAGCCAGACCTTGCTGTCGCTGACCTTGAATGTCCTTGTGCTTGATCGCTATCCCTCCTGTTCTTTCAGTCTCCTAGTCCCTGCAGACATCAAGCTCTTTGGGGCTCTGATGTCAAGGACTGGCACTGGCAGGTCAGGCAGCAGTGCCCTTAGGTATGGGTGGCATTCCCACTGAGCAGATGCTCCATCTCCAGCCTGGTTGATTTGTTTTCCCTGCCTCCAGCACTGAATCCCCCTCTGCCATCTTCAGGGGCCTGCCTATCTGGGCACCCTGCTCACGGACGCTTCCTACCGTGTCTTCCCGTAGAGGGTCTATATGTGCTCATTTACTTAAAAGATGTTCATTAAGCCAAGCATAGTTCCTTGCCATGTGAATAAGAAAGACAAGGTTTCTGCTGTTTGGGGGCCCATGGGTTACTGCCTGATGATAAACTCACAAATAATAATAGCAAACACTTGTGCTTACTGTGTGTTGGGCACCATTCTAAGTGTCTATAAATTCATGTATTTAGCCCTCACAACAACAACACTATGAGCTAGGGCTGGTAGCGTTCCCCTTGTACACTTGTGAAAATGGAGGCACAGAGTTTAAGTAACTTTTTCACAACTAGTAAATATCGGAGCCAGAATTATTAAGCCAGGCAGTATGGGTCTGTTGTTTGTGTTCTAAGTCAGGGATCAGCAAACAACAGCCCTCCTGTGGCCAGTGTTTGAATGGCCTGAGAGCTAAGAAATGGTTTTACATTTTTTAATGGTTGAAAAAAAAAAGAATATTTCATGACAGATGAACATTACATGAAATTCAAATGCCAGTGTCCATAAATAAAGTTTTATGGGAACTAGCCACGCTAATCCATTTAACCGTTTACCTGCTACAATGGCAGAGTTGAGTAGTTCCTACTGGCACTACAAAGTCTAAAATATTTACTATCTGGCCTTTTACGGAAAAGGTTTGCCAGCCCCTGGTCTAAACCACACTATCCCCCAAAAATAAACTGGCTAATATCAGAGAGATAGTGCTATGAAGGTACTAAAACAGGCTGCTTTCTAATAGACTTGGAGGGAGTTACTTTATGAGGAAGATAGAGTTCTCTCTGCAGAAGCGACACTTAAGCTAAGAAAGGAATGACATCTTGAGGCAGGGGAAGGGGTGTGTCAGGCAAAGGGATTAGCAAGGACAAAGGCCCCGAGGCAGGAAAGAACATGTTGCAGACAGGTTTGAGAAACAGCTGGAAAGTCCAGGTATTTATAACTGAAATGAAAGAGGGAGAAAGCAGTGGAAAGTGAAGTTGAAGGGGAACAGGTGCCAGACAGGCCTTTGGGGCCAGGAAAGTCCTTTGGATTTCATCCTAAGGTCAACAAGAAGCTGAGAAAGTTTTAAGCAAGAGCAAGGTGGAATCCTGCTGCTGTGTGGAGAGTGGATTACAGAGGAATGGAGCCCACAAGGGTCATAAGAGAGCTGACCCTCTCTTATGACCCTGTGATGGGGCGATGCCAGAGTCTGAATGTCACTGAGCCAGACGATGCCCGTGGAGCCAGGGTTCCACGCTGGCAGGGCAAAGGAAGGGAGGCCAGGTCTTGCTCCAGCACCGAGAAAAGAAGGAAGAGAGCCAGATAAGGCTAATCACTGTCCCAGGACGAGCAGGGAAAGAAGAGAGCCAGAGCGCTGTCAGGAGGCAGGAAGATGGGAGGCGGGGAGTTCGGAGCTGGGCACTGGCCTTGGGGCCGGAGAGGCGGGGGCGTAGAAGGCAGGGCGGGGAGGGAGGAGGTGGGGTGGGCGGAGTCGGTAGGCGGGGAGTCGAAAGACTGGCAGCTGTGGGGAGGCGGGGAGGCGGGGAGGCGGGGAGGCGGGGAGGCGGGGAGGCGGGGAGGCGGGGAGGCGGGGAGGCGGGGAGGCGGGGCGCTGGGAACGCGCCTCGGGCTCTAGGGGGAGCAGCGGCTGGGCCGCCTCCCTGAGCCCCTCCGCTCCTCGCCTCTCTCTGGTCTGTCCCCGCCTCCTCCAGTGCCTCCACTCCCACTACCCAGGAGGGCAGTGCGGGGAGCGAGTGCTGCTTTCGCTTTCCCTTCCCCGTGCCCACTCCTCGCTCCGCGTGCGGCCCTAGGCCGCCGCCCCGGTCATGGCCACGCTCAGGGTCCTGCCCGAAGCCCAAGCCAAGGTGAGCGCTGCGGGTTCGAGGAAGGGCCCATCAGGGAGGCGTGGCTCCGAGAGGCTGAGGGCGTCTGTGACCCGCCCCCACCCAGCCCCCCGACTCGTGTCGGGGTCAGTCATCCGAACCCTCATGAGCCTCCGTGCCCAGAGCACCTGAGCCTGGGGAGCCCGGCCAGGTCTGCCTGCCGGGAGAGAGAGAGGCGAGGCGGCCGAGGTTCAGCGGGGTGAGGTGAAGCGGAGCGCTGGCGTGGAGGGGAAGTACACTGGCCGCGAGCCCAGGCCCACACACAGACGGGGAGCGGACCCTGCCCTGCCACCACAGGAGGCCCCGGGGCCCACTCCACAGGGCACTCCGCCCCTTCCCCAGTCTCAGCGGTTCTCTTACGTCCCTCCTCCCACAGCCCAGGAGACACTAGGGATCTGTTTCCGCTTGAACCCTTCGCCCTTCACCTCCAGGAATGTTCTCATTTCCCAAATCCCGCCCCACATGGGTCCACTCCACCCTTCCCCAAGTCAGACCCTGCACAACCCTAAGGGTCCTTGAATAGACTGGCCATAAAGCCAGATGTCTGAAGGGCTGCCTGTGTCCCACAGGTGGATGTGTTCCGTGAAGACCTATGTACTAAGGTAAGACCTGACCCGTCATCACCCCACGCCTCCCTACCCTATCCCACTGCTCAGCCCTTCCCTGCTGGGCAGTGGCAGCCCTGCTTCAGTGCCTAGGAGGGGCATTTGATTCTGACCGCCATCCTCCCCTACCCTTACCCTACACACAGACAGAGAACCTGCTCGGGAGCTATTTCCCCAAGAAGATTTCTGAGTTGGATGCGTTTTTGAAGGTACTGGGGCTGGGCAGGGAATAGAGAGTAGGGGCCAAAGGGAGAGCCTGGTGGGCCATGA
The DNA here is from genome assembly GCF_002837175.3 of Physeter macrocephalus. Taxonomy (NCBI): domain Eukaryota; kingdom Metazoa; phylum Chordata; class Mammalia; order Artiodactyla; family Physeteridae; genus Physeter; species Physeter macrocephalus. Next base: position 38,951 of record NW_021145303.1, read on the forward strand.
GAGTGAGGAGGTGAGAGCTCGCCCCTGCCTCCAGCCCTTCTCCCCACCTGCACCAGGAGCCAGCTCTCAATGAAGCCAACCTGAGCAATCTGAAGGCCCCGCTGGACATCCCAGTGCCTGATCCAGTCAAGGAGAAAGAGAAGGAGGAGCGGAAGAAACAACAGCAGGCAAGTTGGCAAGAGCTGGGAGGAGGGACCCAATACGGGGAAAATCAGCCTTAGGCCTGCCTAAGAGACCCCCTCTCCCTTCAGAAGGAAGACAAGGATGAAAAGAAGAAAGGGGAAGATGAAGATAAAGGTATCACTATGGTGAAAGGGACTTGTCTCACCTCCCAGGAGCTCCTCCCTAAGGATGCCTGTTCCCTGCCCTGCACAGTCCCAGTCATGTGACTGACCCAGTGCCCACCTCCTAGGTCCTCCTTGTGGCCCAGTGAACTGCAATGAGAAGATCGTGGTCCTCCTGCAGCGCCTGAAGCCTGAGATCAAGGATGTCATTGAGAAGCTCAACCTGGTGAGCCCTCCCACTTCCACCCTCACCCTTTGTCCTCCTTCGTCCCTGCCAGTTGGGCATGGCACCTGCCAGGTCTTAGCAGGAGAGGGCACAGCAAGTGAAGCCAGAATTCCAGGCCCTGGGGTTCAGGACAGACGTGGCATACTTCCACCCACCGTGGGCAGGGAAACAAAGGAGGACAGGAACCTGGGAATTGGGTTGGGGGCTGATGGGGTTTCAATGCCGTTCCCTCCTCCCAGGTCACCACCTGGTTGCAACTGCAGATACCTCGGATTGAGGATGGGAACAATTTTGGAGTGGCTGTCCAGGTGAGGACACTGCCCCACTCCTCTGCCCTCCTTATTTCTCCTATCCATGCTGCTTTTCCACTTTCCCCCTTGCTTTCTTTCCCCCAGGAGAAGGTGTTTGAGCTGATGACCACCCTTCACACCAAGCTGGAAGGCTTCCACACTCAAATCTCCAAGTGAGTGATTGCCCACTGCTCTGCCTTTGGCTGGGACTGAGGCCTGTGCTCCCTCCTCCTCCTACTCCACACCCTTCTACTTCCCACAGGTATTTCTCTGAGCGAGGTGATGCTGTGACCAAAGCGGCTAAGCAGCCCCACGTGGTAGGTGAGGCCCAGGTCAGGGTGCATGGGAGGAGGGACACCTTTGAAGTCGGGCCTGACCCAAGTCTCCCACAGGGTGATTATCGGCAGTTGGTGCACGAACTGGATGAGGCAGAGTACTGGGATATCCGGCTGATGGTCACGGAGATCCGCAACGCTTATGTGAGGAGGCGAGGGCAGGGGAGGGCAGAGGCAGCTTTCCCAGGCCACCCACTCCCTGACCCTGCGGGCTGGGGGTGAAGGGTAACAAAGCTCGACCTCTCCACAAGGCTAGAAATGGGGCACAGAGCCACTGGGGACCTGCGGCTGACCCCCATTCCTCCCTGGCCCCATAGGCTGTGTTATATGACATCATCCTGAAGAACTTCGAGAAGCTCAAGAAGCCCAGGGGAGAAACAAAGGGAATGATCTATTGAGAGCCTCCTCTCATTATGTGATGGGTCCAGCAGAGACCTTCCTGACTTTCACAGGAGACTCCAGACTTTCCCCACCTTCTGTCTGTTGAGGTTTCTCCCTCACCTTGCCTCCCAGGCACAATAAATATAGTCATACCATCGCCCAACAGCCCAAGTCTCTTTATTGGACCGAGCCTCCCCTCTGGCCCTGGCTCAGGTATTTCCATTTGTGGGACCAACCCACTGGGTGATTTGGGCGTTGAGCTGCTGGTTGGTCCAATCCTCCCGGATGTCATCAAGGTGGCAGTCAAAGTCCACAAGGTGCTGGTGGGCCCGGCCCTCTAGTAATGCTCCCACCATCTGCCGTGACTCTTCCCAGTCCCTCCACATCACTCTGAAATAATAACCCCCATGGAGGTCAAACTCAGCAGGCAGAGGGGCCAGACACTTGGCAGAGGTTAGCTTCTAGAGAAGGATGCTTAGGGCAGCAGAAACAACAACAGAGGAGGCTCAGGAGCTGTGGGCTTCCAAGAAGAGGTGGAGGGAGTGGGGCACTCACAAGTTCTTGTCCTTGGGGACCCAGCAGAGACCATGGCTCTCCAGGACAATAACTGGGGGCACGTGAGGCTGTGGCACCAGTTTCTGATTATCCAACTGTGTGGACAAGGAAGGGCAGGTGAGGGTTTCGAGGATTCCCCCTTCCTACTTTCTTTCCAACTCCCCACTCTGAAATCCAAGCCTCACCATAATAAGTACTGCATCAGGGAAGAATTCTGCAATCCGCCCAGCGATTTTCAAGGCCAAGGGCCCAGGGCTGTGTAGAAGGAAGATCAGAGTTGTGAAGAGCCTCCTGTGGGCAGACCCCGTCCATCTGAGCTGGGCCTCCCAGGGCCCATAGACGTGGAGGCAGTGACAGCCTTTCCCTGTAGTTGGCCTGGGGGCATCAGGCCTGCCTGACGCTTCATGCAAGACTTAACGCTTGAGCGCTGTGGGAAACAGGTGCTCAGACACTGCTGGTGAGAGTGGAAATCTAAGATGGTCTTTTTGGAGAGTAATTTGGCATAACCATCCAGATTTATATTGTATGTTAACCCAGAAACCCTACTTACGAAGAATTTACTGTAATAATAGGATAGTGTCTGTAATAACAAAAAAATTGGAAACAACCTCAATGTTTAATGTAAGACACTAAATAAATTATGGTACATCCATGTTCATAGTGTATAGCTGATAGGGTAAGGTAGATATTAGTGTAGGGATGGAAAGATGTCAGATATTTATTAAGGAGAGAAAAGCAAATTACAAAACAGTATAGTTTGCTCCAAATACGTGACTACTGTATAAGTAGATAACTTTTTCTGTATACAGTTGACCCTTGAACAATGAGGGGACTAGGGGCCACAGAACCTCCCACAGTTGAAAATCTGCAGGTAACTTTACAGTGGGCCCTCCCTATTCTGGATTCCGCATCGGAATTCAACCGACCTCGGATCCTGTAGTACTGGAGTACCTATTCAGTGAAAAAATTTCGCCTATTTGTGGCCCCAGGTAATTGAAACCCGTGTTGTTAAACGGTGAACTGTATATATAAAAAGAAACTTCCTTTTTTTAGAAGCTGCTGGTTGGGCTTCCTTTGTGTTTTCAGCACTTGGGGGGCATCTCAGTTACAGCAGGTGTCAGCCTGTTATTGTCCTTCCCACCCCACCGCAGCTCCTCCAGGAAAATAATATTTCTTTATATTTTCTCACTGCCTACCCAGCCTCGTAGGGACCTTAGCTCTACAGTGGCTAAGCCTTGGATGAAGGAAAGATGGAAGGAATGACCAAGAGGGGCTCTCTTGACATCCCCCACCCCATAACCCTTAGCCCTCTGCCTCTGGCTTCCCCACTCACCTCTGGTCGTCCAAAGCTGCATTGGCATGGTAGTACCCTGCTACTACCAGCCCGGCCTGCGCGCCCCACACATCCACCTGCCATGGGAAAGCGCCATCAGTAACTAAATCGTGCCGCCCGCCCTATGGGTGCGCACTACTGCCAAGAGGCCAGGGATGGCCTTGGGCTAGGGGTGTTGGGGGGTTTCGCGGTGGTCGGTGGGCGTCCAGCGGCGGCACCTGGTTGAGGGCGACCTCCAGCATGACAGACAGGGCCAGGTGGCTGTGGAACAGGGGCACACAGTCGGTGAGGCACAGGCATTCTCTCGACCGCGGCGCTGGCGCCAGCAATAGCCCGTTGACAGCGGCGTGCGGGTAACGGGCGGCGTGCAGGCACATCTTCACGTAGGCCCGGGCCGAGATCTCCACCTCCCCCATGGCGAGCGGGGCCCCAGCTCGCGTCCGCGAAGCCCCCTCCAGCGCCCCCAAGCCCTCCTGGGCCCTTCCCCGTGCCCCCTCACTTAGGTTCGACGGTGACGCTGAATTCACTCGAAAGCAGCCCGCCGGCTCCGGCCGACCTCAGCCCGGCGCCCGGCCCCCGGCCCCCACCCGGCCCGGAATGCAGGCGGCCGGGATTGCATGTTGCAGCACAGAGCTCCGCCTCCCCCGCCCCCAAGCGGCGGCAGCAGAGCTGCGCTTGCCTTGGGGACACTTAACCAGGGCTCCAAGTCGGACCGGCTTCTGGAGTCCCGCCCACGTGGTACTCTTTGATAGGCTTAGAGGGTCTCGTTTTGCCAAATCAGCATCCAACATTGTCCCGCCTTTGACTGTAAAGAGAGCTACCCGCACGCTGATTGGCTAGGCTACCCCAATTCGGCTCTTGATTGCAAGATGGCTGCGTCTGTTACCTTTGCCTCCCGCCCCTACAGGCCCCTCTGAGCCACCTGGGTGGAGCCCGCGCCGCTCATCTGGTGTCTCCCCGAGCCGCGGAGCTTCGAATGCCGGTGCGTAAGCGGACAGCTTGGCTCCAACTATGGAATGAGTGGATTTGTACTCTAGAGCGGTTTTGCCACTTACTAATAAGCCGTGTCACTTTTGCAACTACAGGTTATCTGGCCCTTGCTTTCCTCAATGTAATGACTGCAAAAATAAAGACGGCATTGACTGAAGGAGGAGGGTAAAGGTCAAAAAGAATTTTATTGAACCATCCTTCCCATAATGTCCTGTAGTATAATTTCCTTCGCCTTAATGCCTTGGGAGCGTTTTTTCCCCTCCCAGCCCTTGAGAAGGAGTCCAACCATTTACCCGTAATTTTCCCAGTGAAATCTCATTCTCCCTCCAGGCTTGCTCTGAGCTGAAGAAAGGATTGTGCCTTTCTTCATTCCCTGACCTCAGCCTCAGAGCTTTCCCCCAGTCTGTCCAAAGCCTGATTATTCCTATAAGGGCTCTGCCCAGATGCCATCTCTTCCAGGAAGCACTCATGACACCTCCAGATGGAAATAATCCCGTGAAATTCCCAAATACAGGTTATTTTCATGGCTGTCATGGCATGTAACAGTTCCCACCCTGTTCTTTAGGATGACTTCCTAAGAACAGGATGGACCTTTAATTCATCTTCGTCTTCCTGGCCACCCCTCCCTTTCTCATCACCACATTCACATTTAGTGTCTGGATATAGGTGACACTCAGTAAATGTTTTTGTATGAATGACACACACCAGAGGTTATCCACACAAAGTATAGGTCATTTATTTCCCTTCTAACCCTGGGCTCAGTACATAGATGGCTTCTCTTCACCCTTTGGGTTGACAATTTTCTCCAGGTTGCTGCTTATAATATGGTAAAGCTCAGCCTGGAAGAAGGCCAGAGGACAACAGTCAGGTTCTTGGCCTTTCCCCTGCCCCCCTCATCCACCTGCCTTAGGGGCTTACTCCACACTCACATAGAAGGCCCTGAGGTCCAGCACCATGGCCCTGAGCTCTCCATAGGCTGCCTCGTCTCGCTCGTGCACCAGGGCCCGGTAATCCATCTGGGATGTGGAAGGCAAAGCTGAGTCAGCCCCACGGGAGGCTGGGACATTAGTCTGGTTTCCTCATACAGGGAATAGGTAACTTGAGGAATGAGCCCCTTCTCAGCCAAGAAATGGGATCCCAGAGGATCAAACAGAGAAAGGGGTCAAGGTTTTTGAAGCCTAAATCAGTTTTCCTGGGCTTAATATTCTCCACATTGGGAAGGTCACAAATGAGACAAAGAGGACCTCTATCCCCCACTTTCTCATCACCCCCCATCCCCAGCAGCCTCAGCTAAAAGGCTGGTGGACTGTCCACTTACTACGTGGGTCTCCTTAGAGGCCTTGGCCACAGCATCCCCACGTTCTGAGAAGTACCTGCCGGAAGCAAGAGGAGTAACCACAGGAATGGATGTTCAGAGAGAGGTACTCCCTCAGACCCTTCCCAAAGCCCCGCTTTATCCCGATAGGCATGCCCAGCTTTGGGCGTCCCAAAGAAATGTCCCTGCAGACCCCGGTGCTGGCCTTCCAGCTGCCCTCACTTGGAAATGGTTGTCTGGAAGGCTTCCACTTTGGTCTTGACTGCATTTACCCTCTCCAGCACCTTTTCCTGTGGTGACAAAAGAGTGGAAAGCAAAGAAAACCCTTCATCTCTTCCCTCCTTCCCTCACCGTCTCCCTCTTCCTCCCAGTTCTTGTCTAGCTCCTATCCCTTACTCCCCAAGTCTCTCCCTGCTGTCAGCATCCTCACATACCCCTTCTCACCTGGATTGCCACCCCAAAGTCATTTCCATCCTCAATTTTGGGGATGAGGTGCTGGATCCATGTGATCACCTATATTAAGAGATATCATGTAGGAATCATTCAACAAACCCACTATTCTGATTACTACTACTTCCTAATAATAGGTACATTTAACTGAGTACTTATTATATGGCAGGCACTGTGCTATGTATTATATATCTCATTTAGTCTTCACAACAACCTTTCAAGGTATATATATATATATATATATATATATATATATTTTGCTTGTTTCAAGGTATATATTCTTATTGTACCCACTTAACAAATGAAAAAACTGAGTCACAGGATGTCTAAGTTACTTACTTAAAGTAACCAGTTAGGTAAGTGATAGAGTCAGGATTTGAACCAAGACAGTCTCCCTCTAGGGCCCAAGCTCTTAAACCAACTCACTGTATCATAGCATCTGTGCTCTGTACCTGGTACAGCAGTAGGTTCTCAGGTTATAGAGATGGATGCAACACAGTCTGATTTGGGGATACCATTGTTATAGAGAACAAAAGGTATCTAAACCCAAGACAAAGAAGGAAGCTTCCTACTTGGGGAATAGTTTCCTAAATGAAGGAATTGAATCTCTGAAGGAGACCAGGGCCTGGCCTTGCTCGTTTTCTCTGTCCCCCAGTTCCCAGGCTTACCAGAATGCATTTTTCTTTGAGAGTCCAGACTTCTGGCTTAACCAGGGCAAGCAAGGCCAGGACCTTCTCATTCCCAGGGAGAAAGCCGCACTTAGGGACTTCTTTCTTCCCTTGCTTATCCGTTTCCATCTCATCATCCTTGGGTGGAGGGTCTGGGATGGCAGAATGCATTTTTCTTTGAGAGTCCAGACTTCTGGCTTAACCAGGGCAAGCAAGGCCAGGACCTTCTCATTCCCAGGGAGAAAGCCGCACTTAGGGACTGTGAGAAAGAGGGGACTTAGACCCTTTCTCATGCAGTAGTCAGTGTGCCATTTCCCTTTTCCTAGCCACCCCTTCCTCTCTTACCTTCTTTCTTCTCTTGCTTATCCGTTTCCATCTAAGGAAAAAAGGGGGAAAGTAGCTTTAGAAAAGTCATGGAGGTTGGAGGGCCATCATTTACACTGGGTTTATAGCCCAAGCCCTACACCATGAGTGCCTCACCTCATCATCCTTGGGTGGAGGGTCTGGGATGGGGATGTCCAGCGGGGCCCGGAGAGAAGTCATGTCAGTCACGTTGAGGGAGTCCTCCTGCACAGATCTTACTGTCAGGGGCTGCCCAGCCTCTTCCCCTCAACCTGAGTCAGAGCCTTCCCTCCACACATCCCACCCACCCTCTGCCTCCCAACCTAGGCTCAGGCCTCACACTATCCTAATGTTCCCAGTCCACCATTTGCTACTGTTCTCTGCATTTGGAGCCCAGTTGTAGCTGGAGAGGGTGGATGGAGAGGAGAGAGGCCATGGGATGGGGCAGGAGGGGTCCACACTACTCACTTGCAAGAGCTGATTCAGGTATATGATTTTCTGAGGTAAGAATCTGTAGAGGAATTCCTCAGCCTGTGGGTTACATTGCAAGGGTCAGAATCACAGAAGACGTTCAGTGAGATGTCTGAGAAGTGAGACTGGAAGGGCCCTTGGAAATCATTGACTCCAGTACTTATAAATGAGGGAACTGAAGCCCTGAAAATTGAAGGGACTTCCCCAAGCTGGGACGCAGCAGAACCAAGGTTAGAACTGTGGTATTCCTGCTTTGGGGCCATGGCTTTTCCCTCCACACCAAAAGAGGGGAGAGGAAGTGGTGGAAGTGCAGAAGGTATTAAGAGGGGTAGAGGTAAAAGTAGAGATCAATAATTAAGAGCTTATCTTGGGTGGAGGCTTGATAAGTGAAGTAGGGCGTGGGTGGAGGGTGGGTTTGGGGATCAGTCTGAGAAGTTGCAACCCTCAAGTATTGGCCTACGATTCTGGGTCAAATCGCTTGAATCCAGAAGACTTACCTCCTGGAAAAGATTTTGCCTGAAGACATCCACCTGCACAGAGAGCGGTACCCGGATGTTGGTTAAGGGTCTCAGTTGTCCAGAGTAAGATCCCACCCCAAATAGGATGCCCTCCAACTTGGCTCAGTCCTTTGCCACCACAAGCCAGATTTCCCTGGAAGCCCATGCTCAGTGCAGAGATTGTCCGGAGGGCAGGAATCTGGTAATCCCCGGGCAGAAGTGAAAGCACTTAGAGAGGTTGGGAGATTTCTCTGGCACGGCCTTGGTCCCTCGGAGCACCCAGTATGGCCTCCATTTAGGAGGGCTCCTCGGCCCCTTCCTGGCCTCCCGGTCCCCCGTTACCTGTTTGCGGGCTTCCGCGCTCAGGCGCACCCCACAAGGCTTGGCCATGCTGCTCCAGTTCCCGCTAGGTCTCCGGTCTCCCTGTTCGCCGCCTGGGCTTTCGCTTTCACTCCCCACGTCCAGGCCCGCCCCCCTCAGCCCCACCCCCTTCCTTCTTTTCCCCCTCCCCCTGGAAGGCCGCAAACAGTAGGGAGCCCCTCTGCCATTCTCGGCCTGTGAGACTAGGAGAGGCGGTGCCGACTCGGTCACAAACCCAGGGGCTGTCCGGGGGAGGGGCTAGGACAAGTGGGACCGGAGGAGAGTGAACAGGGGCTGTCCCTCGGAGAAGGGGAGGGGCTTAGAGAGAGAGGGGAAAGAACCGTCCAAGGACAGTCAGGGTTGGGGTGAGAAGGGTGGGAGAGTGGGAAAGCGGGTGTTAAGTGGTGGGGCTCCCCCAGGAAGGCTTGACTGCGGGGAAGGGCCAGAGAGGGATCAGAGTGGGCGGGAGAAGTAGTAGGAGGGAGAAGGGACAGAGCATCTGGAAGGGAGAAGGCGCGGGGGCTTCCTCCCGGAGGGCGCCCTATCTTCAAGACTGACTGGAGAAGGGGCTTGAGTGGGGCTCAGGCCGGCCAGAGTTGAGTCCCCAGCTGAGTGGGATTTCCCCTGTGGGGTCCCGGATAGAGAGGATGGCTTTGAGGGGAATAAAGTAACCCCGCACCGGGGTCTATCCGAAGAGGGGTGGGACCAGCCTGGACCAAGGAGGGGAAGAGCGCCAGAACAGGGTTTGCTGCCTAGGCGCTCTGGGGGAGGAGCCATGGATTATTCATCATTATCATTGGCTGGGACCCTGGGCCACGCCCCCCATTTCTTGGCCTCCGCCCTTCCTCAAGCTTAGACCCCGCCCCTTCCCCTGAATCTGTGTCGCAGTCCCGCCCTCTTTCCTAGTACTTCCTGTTCCCGCTAACCCTGGCCTTGGGCCCGGGGCCGAAGAGTGACCGTGCACTGAGTGACCCGGGGCGTCCGAGCCGACAGGGTCGGGCCGCGAAGCCAGACCCCAGGCGCTCCTGGCCGCGCTCGGGCCGCGCACAGCCTGCGCCGGGTCCCGTCGGGCAGCGGGGTGGGGCTGACTCCTGTCTTAGGATGCCGGGGGAGGAGGAGGAGCGGGCCTTCCTGGCGGCCCGCGAGGAGCTGGCGAGCGCCCTGAGGAGGGATTCCGGGCAGGCGTTTTCGCTGGAGCAGCTCCGGCCGCTACTGGTCTCCTCTCTGCCGCCAGCAGCCCGCTACCTGCAGCTGGATGCTGCACGCCTGGTCCGCTGCAACGCTCATGGGGAGGTGAGGCCCGGCCCGGGTTGGGAGGAGGTCAGAGGACCTGAGGCCGGGCTGGGGCTCACAGCTCTCTGCTCTCTGACTGCTCCCAGCCCCGAAACTACCTCAACACCCTCTCCACGGCCCTGAACATCCTGGAGAAATATGGCCGCAACCTCCTCAGCCCTCAGCGGCCCCGGTACTGGCGCGGGGTCAAGTTTAATAACCCTGTCTTTCGCAGTACGGTGGATGCTGTTCAGGTGAAGCCCCTGGGCGCCTAATGGGAGAAGGGAACTTAGCCTGGGCTGGGGGTTGACTAGAAAGGGCCTGAGGCTGTGCTGAATGGGTTGAGGTCCAGCCCTATTGGGAAGGGGACCTGCTGGGCGGTGACTGGTTTGAATGTGTGGCAGGGGGGCCGGGATGTTCTGCGATTGTATGGCTACACAGAGGAGCAGCCAGATGGGTTGAGCTTCCCTGAGGGCCAGAAGGAGCCGGATGAGCGACAAGTTGCCACAGTCACACTGGAAGTACTGCTGCTTCGGACAGAGCTCAGCCTGCTGCTACAGGTGAGGTATCTCTAGTCCTGAGGACTTAAGCATCAGGGCTGGGAATCCCAGGCTAACAACAAAGCCAGTGTGGGGACTCCCATGCTGAACCATAGGCATAGTCCCCACAGTAATTTAGGATCTCTCTGTACTTCTCACTCTGTGAACGTTGGGGGACCAGGGCTTTGAGGGAGGGCCTTGTTCCAGGGCTCTAGGTGGGAACTCTTCTTATTTCGTTTGCAGAATACTCATCCAGAACCACAAGCACTGGAGCAGCTGCTGAAAGACAAGGGTGAAGATGATGTAAGGAAGGCAGGAATGGGGTTCTGGGGCCTGGCGAACAAAGGGAACCTGTTGTGGGCCTCTGTCCCCAAGCCCTTGCTCATTCCCTGTCCTTTTTCCTCAGATACTGCAGCTCTCAGAGTTTGCCCCCTTACTGAGAGAGATTGCTCCTGGCCCCCTCACCACACCCTCTGCCCCAGGTATTATTGTCCTATATTGAGGGGTGGGAATGCTAGTAGATCATACTGATGGAAATTTCCTCTGTCTTCTTGGTTATGTTCCTTTCTTTTTTAAAAATAGATTAAAATTGTTTCCTTGGGTTGAAAAGATATGCTGAAAAGTTGTCTGTGATTTGTCCCCCTCCACAGCAGATTCAAATGTAACCTGGTCTTTTTTAGAAAGGTGTTCTATTTTTTCCTGTTCTCCAGCCTCCATTCCTGGTCCCTGCTTCTTCTGTGGTTCTGCCCCAGGCACATTGCACTGCTCAGCTTGTAAACAGGCCTTGTGCCCAACTTGTGATCGCCTCTTCCATGGACACCCAGACCGTGCACATCACCTCCGCCAGACCCTGCCTGTGGCCCCCCAGGCCACCCACCTGACCCCCAGGTGAGAGGCCTTTTCTTCTGAGTGGGAGCGAAATTGAGAGAACTTAAAATTATTTGAGTATCTACTATGCGCTGGATTCTGTGCGAAAGAGTGTCTCATAGAGAGCAAGCAGGCAGTTACTGCTCTCCAGGAGATCATAGATATACATATCAAGCAAGCAGCAGTCATAGCAAAATAGATTATTTGGGTGTGCAAATAGGTAATAGGAGGATGCAGCTTAGTCAGGAAGCTCAATTAGTTGGTAGTATTTTAAGCACCTAATAGGGGTCAGGCCCTATGTTAGGGATATTTACCAGCCAGATATGGACTTTAAGTTGCCATTTAAATGTTGAACAGGCTATGGGTATGGCAGTGTTCCAGACATGTGCAAAGGCCAGAGCCATGTGTTGTCCTGCAGGGAATGAGGGATGCCCATGGGTAAGGGTCCCAGGCACCCCCTCAGTAGGCCATGTCTGCTTCTCCATTACAGCTTACCTGCCTCAGCTCCACCACGGCCTCAGTCAACCTCCCTGCTGGCCCTGGGAGACAGCTCTCTTTCTTCCCCTGATCCTGCAAGTGCCCGTCTTCCCTGGCACTGTTCTGCCTGCGCCATGCTGAATGAACCTTGGGCAGTACTCTGTGTGGCCTGTGATCGGCCCCGAGGCTGTAAAGCGTTGGGGCTGGGGATTGAGGGTCCCCAAGGAGCTGGGGGCCTAGAACCCGAGCTTGCACGGGGTCACTGGGCCTGCCAGAGCTGCACCTTTGAGAATGAGGCTGCGGCTGTGCTGTGTGCCATATGTGAGCGACCTCGGCTGGCTCAGCCTCCCAGCTTGGTAGTGGATTCTCAGGATGCCGGTGTTTGCCTGCAGCCCCTTCAGGTAACCTGTTCCTGGCCTTCTCAGCTCTTTATTTGCACCTGTTACCACAGGCCATTCTCTACTTCTTCATCTTCTATTTTCCTTTAGTTCCCTGGTATCTTCCCCCTAGCTTCCTATATTTCCATCTTGAGCCTCAGCCAACCTTCAATGGGATAATTCTTTCTGCCTTCCCAGCAGGAGGATACTTTGCTCTCCTCTGCCCAGACTCCAGTGTGGTACTGTATTCACTGTACCTTCTGCAACTCGGGCCCTGGCTGGGTGTGTGCTATGTGCAACCGGACCAGCAGCCCCATCCCAGTACAGCGTACCCCCCGGCCCCTTGCCAGCTCTTTGGAAGAGCGACTCCCTGAACCAGGGCCTCCACAACGCCTCAGTGCCCCCCTGGCCAGTTCCTGTGGGGACCTTGAGAAGCAGCGCCAAGACAAGATGCGGGAAGAAGGTCTCCAGCTAGTGCTTAAGATCCGGGTGAGGATTTGGGCCTGGGATAAGCTTGTGGGGGAAGGGAGAGGCTGCAGTTGATTGATGCAAGTTCTCAAAACCTGTCATTGTTAGCAGCAGCTGCCTCTTATTGAACCCTTCCCCCACGGCAGGTATCATGCTGTGTCCTGCTCACATGATTCGTGATCTGAGCTCAAGCACTGTCAGCATTTTGGTTGGGGCTAAGGGTGGGTGGAGTGTGCCCTTCCTGATGGGCGCTCTGTCTGAGCGGGACTGTGCCTTAGGAAGGGGAAGCCGGAGGCGCCTGTCCAGAGGAGGTCTTCTCAGCTCTGCAGTACTCGGGCACCGAGGTGCCCCTGCAGTGGCTGCGCTCAGAGCTGCCCTATGTGCTGGAGATGGTGGCTGAGCTGGCTGGACAGCAGGACCCGAGGCTGGGTGCCTTTTCGTGTCAGGAGGCCCGGAATGCCTGGCTGGATCGTCACGGCAACCTGGATGAAGCTGTGGAAGAGTGTGTGCGGGCCCGGCGGAGGAAGGTAGCAGCAGCTGTGCTGGAGGGGGTGCAGGATTGAGGGCTGTGGATCTCAGAGCCTCTCACATTCTTCTTCACTCCTTCTCGCCCCTCCCAACTCACAGGTGCAGGAGCTCCGGTCCTTGGGCTTTGAGCCTGAGGAGGGGTCTCTTCAAGCCTTGTTCCAACACGGGGGTGACGTAGCACGAGCCCTGACTGAGCTACAGCGCCAGCGCCTAGAGCCCTTCCATCAGCGCCTCTGGGACAGTGGTCCTGAGCCCACCCCTTCCTGGGACGGGCCAGATAAGCAGGTGCTGGAAGGAGGTGAAGAGCCCACTTAGTAGGGCTGAGGGCAGGCTGAGGGGTAGGCTCTCTGCGGTCTGACAGCCACTTCTTCCCTCTCCACCTGAATCGCCTTGCAGAGCCTGGTCAGACGGCTTTTGGCAGTCCACGCACTCCCCAGCTGGGGCCGGGCAGAGCTGGCGCTGGCGCTACTGCAGGAAACACCCAGGAACTATGAGTTGGGGGACGTGGTAGAAGCTGTGAGGCAGAGCCAGGACCGGGCCTTCCTGCGCCGCTTGCTTGCCCAGGAGTGTGCCGTGTGCAGCTGGGCCCTGCCCCGCAACCGGGTAAGTCCCTCCCAACTACCCCTGGCCTTAGAACTGCTCAGTTCCCTTTGGACCCCCCCTCGACCCCAGCCCCTGTCTCTGATCTTGTCTTTTGCTCTGCAGTTGCCTATGTGCCCCTGAAGTCTTCTGGGAAGGGGAGGGCAGGAATAGGCCACCTCCCTCTCTTTTTTTTAAATGTTCTATTATGGGAAATTTCGAACATGCAATAGTAGAGAAAACTGTATAACGAATTCCACTCTCCTTCCCCCCACCATGTATTCATCATGAAGCTTCAGCCATTATTAATGTATGACCAATCTTTACTTCATCTACATATACATAAGATTATTTTGAAGCAAATCTCAGATGTCAGGTAGTTTATCTGTAATATTTCAATATGTATCTCTAAAAGATAAAACTTTTTGAAAATATAGCCACAAATACCACTGTCACACCAAAAAAATTACCAGTAATTCTTTAATGTGATCATCAAATACCCAGTTGGTTGGAATAGGCCCCTTTTATCTCCTGAGCCCCTTCTGACTTACTCTAGGTCAGAAGTGGCAGTTCTTCGGCAAAATAGTTTAGTTAGGCTGGCTCTGTATGTTTTTTGTTTTCACTTTTTATTTTGAAATAATTGTAGAGTCACAGGCAGTTATAAAAATAGTACAGAGTCCTGTGTGCTCTTTATCCACCTCCTCCCAATGGTGACATCTTGTATAATCATAGTGCAATATCAAGACCAAGAAATAGATATTGGTACAATGTTAGCTAGACAGCAGGCTTTGTTCATTTTGTGCATTAGTGTGTATGTGTGTAGTTGTATGCCGTTTGATCCCACATGTAGATTCATGTAACCACCACTACAATCAAGATACCACAATGCAACCCCCTTGTGCTACCACTTTATAGTTGTAACTTTCTTCCCCTCCTCCTGTCATATGGCAGCCACTAGTCTGTTCTCCATTGCTATAGTTTTGTCATTTCAAGGATGTTGTTTGTGTTTGCTTTTTTTTTTGGCCACACCACACAGCTTTCAGGATCTTAGTTCCCCAACCAGGGATTGAACCCGGGCCCTCGTCAGTGAAAGTGCGGAGTCCTACCCACTGGACCACCAGGGAATCCAGCCCCCTCCCCGGCTTTTTTTTCCTTTTTAAATTAACTTTTTTTTTTTTTTTTGCGGTACGCGGGCCTCTCACTGTTGTGGCCTCTCCCGTTGCGGAGTGCAGGCTCAGTGGACATGGCTCACGGGCCCAGCCGCTCCACGGCATGTGGGATCTTCCTGG
>NW_021145303.1:54056-102164 GCF_002837175.3 Physeter macrocephalus
CCGTGTCCCCTGCATCGGCAGGCGGACTCTCAACCACTGCGCCACCAGGGAAGCCCTTAAATTAACTTTTAAAAAATTTTTATTTTCTATTGGAGTATAGTTGATCTACAATGCTGTGTTAGTTTCAGGTGTACAGCAAAGTGATTCAGTTATTGTGTGTTTGCTTTTAATTGAATGTGGTTGCCTTTAGAGGGCATTCTTCCGTTTACCTTAGGTCTCACCATTGTCTGTTTTTTTCCATCTGAAAGTCTTCAGACATTTAGGTTGCCCGCCCAGTTGTTATTTAGACCCCAGTTTCATAGCAGACACCTCCTACTGCCCCTCCCCCCAGCTGGCAACTGTAGCTTCTTACCCCCTTCCCTCCCTTCCCTTCCCCTCCACCAGATGCAGGCTCTGACCTCCTGTGAATGCACTATCTGTCCCGACTGCTTCCGCCAGCACTTCACCATTGCCTTGAAGGAGAAACACATCACAGACATGGTGTGCCCTGCCTGTGGCCGCCCCGACCTCACCGATGACGCACAGCTGCTCAGCTACTTTTCTACCCTCGATATCCAGGTACTGCAGTCCCTAGGACTCAGGGTGCCCTGGGCTTTGAACAGGAGCCTTGCCCACCCGCCACTTCCACATCCTGTTCCCAGCTTCGAGAGAGCCTAGAGCCAGATGCCTATGCGCTGTTCCACAAGAAGCTGACTGAGGGCGTGCTCATGCGAGATCCCAAGTTCTTGTGGTGTGCCCAGGTCAGAGGCCTGCCCAGAGCTGCTGACCGGAGGGAGGGGTGGGGAGTGGTGCCTGGTCAGGTCTCAGACAGCTTTATGCTCTTGCACCCACAGTGCTCCTTTGGCTTCATATACGAGCGTGAGCAGCTGGAGGCAACATGTCCCCAGTGTCACCAGACCTTCTGTGTGCGCTGCAAGCGCCAGGTGAGGCACATCCATCCTTTTGGAAATACCTGCTGAGCCACCGCAGGTACTGTTAGACGTGGGGTGTGCTGGAGAACAGAACAGACATGAGCTCTGGGCTCAAAGAGTTACAGGCTAGCCAGGGAGGGAGGGAGGAGGGGTGAGGGAAGGAGAGAGAGCAGAATTATACATCGCCATGAGTTCTATGAAGAAAACAAATACGAATCTGAGGTTAGGAATAACAGGATGGACCTACCTAGTACACAGGATCGAGAGGTTAGACAAGTCTTCCCTAAAATGGCTGGATTTAAGCTCAGGCGTGAAATTTAAGAAGAAGCCAACTATGCAAAGAGTATTTGGGAGAGAAAGAACAACACATGGAAAGGCCAAAGTCAGAAAAAGTGTTGTGTGGCTGGAGCCTCAAGAGCAAGGGTGAGAGTGGCTGGCGGTCGGAGAGGAGCTAGCTGTCAGGTCAGGAGAGGCCGTGAGGCCAATCAAGCAAGGGATCGGCCTTTCATTCTGAGACTGAGCAAGGGGTGATGCTCTCTCTCATTTACCTTTAGAAAGTTTAATATTTGATACCAAAAAGTTGCATCTGTCTTTTTTTTTTTAACTTATTTTAATTAATTAATTAATTTATTTATTTATTGTTGGCTGTGTTGGGTCTTCGTTGCTGCGTGCGGGCTTTCTCTAGTTGAGGCGAGCAGGGGCTACTCTTCGTTGCCGCGTGTGGACTTCTCATCTCCGTGGCTTCTCTTGTTGCGGAGCATGGGCTCTAGGCGCGTGGGCTTCAGTAGTTGTGGCTCGCGGGCTCTAAAGCTCAGTCTCAGTAGTTGTGGCACACGGGCTCAGTTGCTCTGCGGCATGTGGGATCTTCCTAGACCAGGGCTCGAACGCATGTCCCCTGCATTGGCAGGTGGATTCTTAACCACTGTGCCACCAGGGAAGTCCCTGCATCTGTCTTATAAAACACAATAATAAAATGAACACCTGCGACCCTACCACCAAACCCTCCAAGCTAGAACACTCCCAGTGCAGTTGGTTACACGTTCAAAGGCACACTGGCTGCAAGGTGGAGGCTGAACCATAGGGGAGCAGGAGTGGAAGCATAGAGACTAGGAATCGAGACGAGACCTGACCTGGCCTGGAGTAAAGGTGGTCAGAGTAGGGATGAAGAAAAGGACAGGGTTGAGCTAGGCTTGGGTGGTGGAAACAAGACTTGCTGGTGAATGTTTCGGGTGTGAAGAGATGAGAGAACCAAGGCTGACCCCTCGGTTTGGGATTTGAGCAAATGGTGGATGGCAGTGCCATACACTAAGCCAGGGACTGCTGGATCTGAGTGGAGGGGCCAGCAAGAAGGGCCTGGGATAGAGCTTTCATGGGAAGCTTGTTTCCTTCTGGCAGTGGGAGGAGCAGCACCGAGGCCGGAGCTGTGAAGATTTCCAGAACTGGAAACGCACCAATGACCCGGAGTACCAGGCCCAGGGCTTGGCGATGTACCTTCAGGAAAATGGCATAGGTAAGGTTGCCTGTTTGCCCCGTAATCTCTCATTGCCAGCGGCTCTCTTCCTGAGGGCCTGAGGAGCAGTGGCAGCTAGAACACTGACCTGCTGTCCCTTGCAGACTGCCCCAAGTGCAAGTTCTCGTACGCACTGGCCCGAGGAGGCTGCATGCACTTTCACTGCACCCAGTGCCGCCACCAGTTCTGCAGTGGCTGCTACAATGCCTTTTACGCCAAGAATGTGAGTCCGGAGAAGGGGGATGGAAGGGCTAGCTGGGTGGGGCTGCCGGGAGTGAGGGGTGGAGGCCGTTGAGGAACAGCCCAGGGGAAGAGAACAGTGGGGGGTAAAGCACCTCTCTCTGTCCTCTCTCCCCTTCTGCTTGCTCCAGACCCTCCAATGTCTCATCTCCCCCACCCCTACACCCCTCACGCAGGGGTTCCTGAGAGGCCAGGACCCCAACAGTCTCCAACTTCCCCTCTCCCATCTGGGTTTCCGCCAGAAATGTCCAGACCCTAACTGCAGGGTGAAGAAGTCCCTGCACGGCCACCACCCCCGCGACTGCCTCTTCTACCTGCGGGACTGGACGGCTCCTCGGCTCCAGAAGCTGCTTCAGGTCAGGAGCAGCCAGCCTGGCTGGTTTGCCGGTCGCCCAGGAGAGGAGGCAGGGCACAGGGTGGCAGGAAGGGAAAGGCCTGGATGCCGAGAAATCCAGCAGGCTGGCATCCAGGGACGCTAACGCCCATCCTTCTGCCTTCCTCAGGACAATAACGTCATGTTCAACACAGAGCCCCCAGCGGGGGCCCGGGCAGTGCCTGGAGGTGAGTGTCGGGACAGGCCTGGGAGAAGGCAAGACGAGGGGCTGGGCTCCCCCTGTGGATGAAGGGGAGGCTTGGATCTGGGGTTGGACCAGGACGCAGGGCCCATCCTGTGCTTGCTTGTTGTGCTCTTTGGTGACTAAGCCTCCCCAGGCTTGTTTCTTCCTCTGTAAAGTGGGGACTGTATCCACCTTGCAGCCAAACTGTTTTATGGAAGGCCACTTTCAAGTGCCTGGCACCTCGATGCTAATTTTATTCTCCCGTTCCCAAAGGACAGTGATTCATTAGTTAACTCAGTGACTGTATAATTAAAGACTTACTAGTTGCACTGTTTTAGGTTCCATGAGGGCAACAGAAACATGTTATATATGATTCTAATCTGCCCCACTTCTTACCATCTGTGTAGAGTAAGACCTCCACAGAATAAGCTAACCTCGCAAGCCTAAATCACAATCAAAAGAGCTGTCTCACGGGAGTATATGATTATGGGCCAGAAGTCAGCTTGGCTAAAAGCAGGGACAGCAAGGTCCCTGCTTCTGTGTTGGAAGTGGTCTGCACGGTGGCATCTCTGGCACAGCTGTTAGAGCAGGGGCTCCTGTCCTCAGTCCCCTCCCTAGAGGCTGCCTCCCCCGCCTCCATCCATATCCTAGTTCTTCTGGGCCTTTGTGGTCAGTGGCCCCCTCCGGACAAAGGGTCCCTTCCTTCCCTTATCCCTAGGTGGCTGCCGAGTGATGGAGCAGAAGGAAGTTCCCGACGGGTTCCGGGACGAAGCCTGCGGCAAGGAGACTCCTGCTGGCTATGCCGGCCTCTGCCAGTGAGTGCCAGGCAGGGCGTGGAGCACGGCATCAGGGGCACAGGAGCACTGGGGGTGTGCCTGGGCAGAAGAGTGGGTCTCTGCGAGCGGTAGGTCCTGCAAGAAGTGGGAGGGAGGGGCCTCTCTAGGCAAGGGCACAGAAAGGTGGTGTGCATAGGTTGGCAAGGGCCTCCAAGAGCAACTGGCAAGGGGTGTCGGTCTTGTTCATCTGAGTATGCTAGTGCCCAGCACAGTGCTGGACACACTCAGTTGATATCAGCCAAACTTCAGAGGAACAAATATTCTGCCCTCTCATCTCCCCAGGGCGCACTACAAAGAGTACCTTGTAAGCCTCATCAATGCCCACTCGCTGGACCCAGCCACCCTGTATGAGGTGGAGGAGCTGGAGACGGCTGCCGAGCGCTACCTGCATGTGCGCCCCCAGCCGCTGCCTGGGGAGGATGCCGCCACCTACCACGCCCGCTTGTTACAGGTAAAGCCTCCCCAGCCTCACCTCTGACCCCACTCTCTAGAAGTCCCCTGTCCAGACTGTGTCTGAGCCCCAGGCTTCCAGTATCATCCTCTTCTCTCTCCTTCTACAGAAGCTGATAGAAGAGGTGCCCTTGGGACAGAGTATCCCCCGCAGGAGGAAGTAGCTGAGGGCAAGGGTCCCAATGAAGGTCCCGTGATCTGACTCCCCGGGAACACCTCCAGCACCAATAAAGAGGCATTTCCTTGCCCAGGCTTCTTGGTGGTCCTTCTTCCTTCCTGACCCCACCATGGGGGCACCAGGGAAAGAGGGGGGAGGGTGAACAGAGCTTTGCTAAAGGCCCCCTGCAGCCTGCCACCTGACCCTCTCTGGACTCAGGCAGAAGGAATTGATGCTGTGGGAGGCGAAGGGCAGCCCTCCCCCCATCCAGCCACCTGGCCTGGGCTTCCTCCTTCCCTGACTCCTTTCTTTCTTTCATTGAATTCAGCTGATATTTGGGGTGACCTAGTAGGTACCAAGCAGGCACCGTGGGGGAACACAGATGCACAGTGGTACAGAGCTATCCAGAGGCCCCAGGCCAGACTCCGGGACACTGCGGCCTCCCTGGGGAAGCAGCGGTCTCATAGAGGTGGTCTGACACAAGCAAGGAGTATCTTGAGGGAGGAAAGGGAATGAGCCTGAGGCAGTAGGGTCCCTCCTCCAGACTCCAACCGCAGGATTCCGACGATAAGATTCTCAGATGCTGCTTCCCCCTGGTGGTAACCAGTTACCCTGCAACTCGGAGACCACGTGATTTCGGGGAAAAGGACCTCCCTGGAGGAGAACTGAAACTTAGGGTGGGGACTGTAGAAAGGGGCGGAGAGATCCAGGAGCTGCCTAGCCGGGAGCTGAGCTGAGGTCGGCTGAGCCCTGGGACAGCCTGCACAGCAGCTCAGGTAAGATTAACCAAAAATAGGTGTCAGCCTGGGTCTAGGCGGGAAGGCCCGTCTAGATTGGAGGTGGTGGGTAGAGGCTCCTGGGGACCTCTCTGCTAGACAGGAATAGACAGAAGGCCTGTGAGCGGGGAGCTGGAATTTGGCGTGTGAAAGACTGATGGGGGGGCCGGTGTCCCAAGCCCTCTAGGCAAAGGACAGGAGGACCTGCTACCGGGTTGTTTGGGGAAGAAGACTGCTGCTCTCTCCTGATTGTTTTCTTGCCTACTGGTCCTGCCCACTTCCGCCCGCCCACAGCTCTGCCCCTGCCCCCAGCTCCCTGCCCCACCTACCCCTGGGACAAGCAGAGTGGGGGGAAGGTTGGGGGGCATCGAAGGATAGGTTGTGGGAGTGGCGAGTGAAGAGGGTTAATGAGGCATCTCACAAGCAGCCACTGTGTCTATAAATACTTGGGGATCCAGACAGGGCCTCTCACCAGGAGCAGGACACCAGGGGAACAATGGATTCCTGAAAAACCTTAAAATTAAGACCAATGCCTAAGGTTCCCTTCCAGATGTCACAGCTCGGGATGTTAAAAAGAAAGTATTTTTGGTCATTGCTAGTGATGGCAGAAATGAAACAATTCAGCCTCAGAAGTTTGAGATTATGCCTATAGAGGCAAAAGATGGATGAGATCTCTAGGGGCCCTTGCCGGAATCCAACCCCAAGGGCCAGGATCTCACTCTTCCCAAAGTATCAGTTCCCTGACACTTCCTGCTGCTTTTATACCCAGGATGACATCAGGCAGGGCACGTTGCACCCGAAAGCTCCGGAGCTGGGTGGTGGAGCAAGTGGAGAGCGGGCAGTTCCCGGGAGTGTGCTGGGAAGATGCGGCCAAGACCATGTTCCGGATTCCCTGGAAGCACGCAGGCAAGCAGGACTTCCGGGAGGATCAGGATGCCGCCTTCTTCAAGGTGAAAGGCCCAGAAACCGGCCCCTTGGAGGGAGGGGTGGAATATACACTGGCACTGTCACCCTCAAGCGGTTGCATCCACCTGGGTTTCAGATAAAGGGGAGGTTGCAGGGTAGAACCAGCTACGTTACATAATTGTCAGAGCCCCATGCAAGATGAAAATGCAAACCTTAGTAAGGATCTCAAGGTGGCAATAGCTGAGCAGAAACCTAGCATAGGCCCTTCTGTGTGAGCACTCAGGCCACACATCCGTGAAGCCAGCCTCGGTAAAGGATCTGCGGTCCACAACGTGCTGCCTCTTCTTTACTTCTGCTGTGTCCTAGGCCTGGGCGATATTTAAGGGAAAGTACAAGGAGGGGGACTCGGAAGGCCCTGCTATCTGGAAGACTCGTCTGCGCTGTGCTCTGAACAAGAGTTCTGAGTTCCAGGAGGTTCCTGAGAATGGCCACAGGGATGGGGCTGAGCCCTACAAGGTGTACCGGCTGCTGCCACCCGGAACCCTCCCCGGTGGGTGTCCCTTTGCCCCGCCACTCCTAGAATCGGCAGCCCGGGGAGGAAGGATGGAGCCCTGCGCCTCCTGGGAGGATGGTGGCCTCCCTCCAGGCCCCTCGGTCAGAGTTCTGCCCTGTCCTTGGGGGAGCAGGTTCCCTGCCAGTCCTGCCCATCCTTTCACTGCCTCCTATCTCTCCCCTTCCCTCTGTGCCCACTTAAGGCTCTGACCTTCCTCTCCCTCTCAACGTTCCACAGCTCAGCCAGGGACCCAGAAATCACCATCAAAGCGACACCACAGTTCTGTGTCCTCTGAGAGGAAGGAGGACGAGGTTACCACGAAGAACTGCATACTCAGCCCCTCCTTGCTCCAGGACCCCCTCAAAAATGTGAGCTGGGGAGGGAACCAGGTGGGTCTGAGGGCAGAGCAGTAGCTGGGGGAGAGGTGGGCCAACGATAGAAACTGTGTCTGTAGGAGCTGGCGGAGAGCAGTGGGGGAGCAGCCTCTTCAGACTCCGGGAGCAGCAACAGCAGCAGCCCGGAGCCTCAGGAAGGTACCGAGTGCCCTGCCTCTTGTGTCACCCCCATGCCACGCCCTCTGGCCCTTGGACTCCCCAGTCCGCTCTGAATGACCAGTGCCTCTGCCTCCCACCCAGGTAGGGACACAGCTGAGGCCCCTCTCCAAGGAGATCTGGTGTCCCCAGAGCTTCTGCCCCCTCCAGGTTCAGGTACTTGGCGTTTCTGACTCACTCCTGCCCCCGTCCTCCCTTGTCCTCCTGTGGCTATGCGTGTGTTATTAATCTGTCAGGGCTTGCAGCAAACCGGGGCCACCTTACTCAGAGGCACTGGTTTCTAGGCAGTGCACCTGCCACCACTCCAAACAGCTCACTTCTCAAAAATACCCCCTACACACTGTGTTCCCTGGAAATCCACTTTGAGACATTGATTCTGTTGGTTAAGGAGAGGACCGATCTCTGGGACCCTCTTGTAAACTGTAAGGCCCTGGCCATTAAGGCCTCAGCGGGAATCTGTGTATTAGCTCCTCTCCTGAGTGATGGGAAAGTATGATGGGAAGCCTTCTGGGCTGCCGAGGGTTGGCGGTGAGGATGAGGAGGGAGGGCGCCTTCTCTATCCTTAGAAGGTGCGGCTGCCGCCCCCACCTTGCGGCCTGCTTGGTCCTCACCAGCCCTTACCTGGTTTCTCTCTCTGAGCCTCACATTCCTCGCCAGCAAAATGAGGATGCTGGATTTGCAGGAAGCCTCTCTTCATTTCTCCAGAGCCTCTTGCTGGCCAGTGGGCCCCTGGGGAGGGGCGCCGGTGCAGCTGGCCTTTCTTTGTCCGCAGACTACTCTCTGCTGCTCACCTTCATCTACGATGGACGTGTGGTGGGTGAGGCCCAGGTGCAGAGCCTGGACTGCCGCCTCGTGGCTGAGCCCTCGGGCTCCCAGTGCGGCATGGAGCAGGTGATATTTCCCAAACCCGGCCCACGAGAGCCCACCCAGCGCTTGCTGAGCCAGCTCCAGAGAGGGGTCCTGGTGGCCAGCAACTCCCGAGGCCTCTTTGTGCAGCGCCTTTGCCCCATCCCCATCTCCTGGAATGCGCCCCAGGCTCCACCTGGTCCAGGCCCACACCTGCTGCCCAGCAATGAGTGCGTGGAGCTCTTCAGAACCGCGTATTTCTGCAGAGGTGAGGCTGCTCCCGCCGAGCACCTGAGCCCCTTCCCCCACCTCTGTTCCCCCTCCGTGGGCCCGGCCACCACCCTGCACTCCCTCCAGCACATCCCCTGTCACAGCCCAGGCACGGCCCCTGCGCTCGTGCAGTGCTCAGCCCTGGCAGCCCCCCTTCCCCAGCCAAGGCCGCGGAAGATGAGGACCAGGTAAGCCCAGCACCAGGGTGTCACGCCTCGGGAGCACCACCACATGGGAGCGTACGGTAATCACGGGAAGGTGCGCCTCGTGGCACCCCCCCACCGGACACACCTGCACAGTGACCACTCACACATTCGCGAGAGCTTCGTGCATCACGTGCCCTCGCCCACCGCTCAGCCGCCCCTCAGCTTGCCCCTCTCCCATCCACGCTTGGAATCCCACTTCCTGCCTCCATTCCACTCTCAATTGGACTTCGGGGGTGGGGGCCCGGAGTATAGGGGACCCAGGGCCACGGGGTGCCCTAGTGCAGGGAGGCTGTGAGCAGGCAACAGAGGTGTGGCACAACTGCGTTAGCAGCCAGGGCTGCCGCCAAGAGGACTCTAAGCTCCCCCAGCTCCCCCAGGTTTCAGGTTTTGTGACGACTGGCTACCTCTAAAAGGGGGCCCCTTTCCCTATTTGTCCACAGGCGAGTAGCAGCTTAGTTCCTAGCATTTCCCCTGGCACCAGGCAACAGCCTCACCACCCCGAGGCTCCTGCTCTGGCCTTGGTCTCTGAGTGGCCCCACTGCCACCACTCTTTCTCCATTATGGGATCCTCCCCAATTCCTCCCTGCCTGAGACCCTCTGTCTTCTCTTTCTTCCAACTCTTGACCTTTTCTCTCAGACCTGGCCAGGTACTTCCAGGGCCTGGGCCCCGCACCCGAGTTCCAGGTGACACTGAATTTCTGGGAGGAGAGCCCTGGCCCCAACCACACCCCACAGAGTCTTATCACAGTGCAGGTGAGTCGGGATAGGGCAAGAACAGCCTGCCTGCATGGGAGTGGGGTGTTCAGGAGGAAGAGGGCCAGGAGCCCCTGGGTGTAGTGTCTGGCTCTGCCTGCCGTGCTCACAACCCCCTCTCCCCACCTCTTCGTGCAGATGGAGCAGGCCTTTGCCCGACATTTACTGGAGAAGACTCCAGAGGATCAGGCAGCCATCCTGTCCCTGGTGCAGAGCGTGGAGGACCCGGCCTCCTTCTCCTCTCTCTGTTCCTCCTATCTGCTTTGAGAGAGCCTCTTCCTCCACGCTCTCAACCTGCCTCCCATGGTGATCATTCTCATTGGTTGTCTGTGGTGATTTAGTCCTTGAACTCCTCATAGACCCTGGTTGGTGGGGAACTCAAGGATGACTTTTTTTTTTTTTTTTTTAATTTTGAGATATACCCTCTTTCGTCTCTGAGGAACTGAACTGGGCAGGTACAGATGGCGCGAACTCGGGGGGCCTTTCCCTCTGCCCGCAACCCTAAAACCTAGCACTTTATATTTTCTTATTAGACTTCACTAAGGATTGAAAATAAAATTTTATTGAAAAGGAATTAGCATCGGATTTGTTGAGAGAAGAAGGCAGCAGGGTCACAGAGAGATGATGGGGATGTAACCTGAGGGCAGGGCACTCGGGTTCTCTTCCTGCTGTCATCTCTGGGCCTCTTTCCTCTCCTCCAACCACAAGTTCGGGCTAGCAAGCTGCCTGGGCTAGGAAGCTTCGGGTTCTGGGCCTGGCTCTCTGTACCCTCTAGGCAACCAGAATTAGGGAGAGGGTTGGGGTCAGCTGAAAAGAGGGGCACTGAGCCTATGGCCACTGTAGCCACCTTCATAAGGGAAATCCGGTGTCCACAGTCCTTGGCTAGAGGCCTCCGATTCAGCCTAGGGTTGGACTCTGGCCTGGAGGTCTCAATGAACAGACCTGAAACGATGAGCTAGAGGCCCTGGGGCCTGGCAGGGGAGGAAATCAGAGGGAAGAGTGGCCGAGCCTCCTGTGCCCTGGGCAGACCATGCCCTGGTGCCTCTTCTCCCAGTACCTGGGGCACTGTCACCCCAACTGAAGGCTGCTTCCAAACAGGACCCCTCACTCTACCTGAGCGCCACGACAGACCACATGGCCTAGACTGCCACATCACCAGCACTCTGTCTGCTGGGATCCCAGGGGTCCAAATCCACCAACACCACTCTCCCTTGCCCCGTGTTTATCTTGCTCCCAAACTGGTAGTTCTTCACAAGGCCACCGGTCATCCTACCTCATCCTACACTCATCTTCACCAGACTAGTTCACCGCTTAACCCGACTGCCACAGCCTCCAGCTTCCCGCTTCCCGTACATGACACCAAATTGGTGGAGAGGTAGCCTGCCAGACCGGCTCCTTCCTGTCATGTCACTTGTATAAGCTTTGAGTGGCTCACTGACATGATCAAATCTGGATGTCTAGATTCCTGAGGAACTTCTTGCTGTCTCACCTGACGAACTTCACTGCTTTTGAGCCTTTCTGCCTCCTTGGACCTTCCTTGTCTTCAGTCTCCCTCATCGTCATCCTGAGAAGCCAGGAGCCCCAGCAGGCATCTGCATAGGCAGTGAGGAAATTGGGTACTGAGTGTGCAGGTGCACAGGCCCTGCTGAAATCCCTCCTGGACCTTCACTTCATTTTCTGTTATACCCCACATCCAACCCATCAGCAAATCCTATCATTCCTTCCTTCAAAATCTATCCTGAATCTGACTCTGCTTCCCTCACCAAGACTGGTTCAAACACCATCATCTCACACCTCTTCTTTCTGCTTCCTTCCACATCTTTTCTGCTTCCACTCTTGTCCACCTTCAGCCCATTCTCAACACAGAAGAGATCCTCATAACATAAATCTTACCATGTCATTCCTCTGCTTGAAATCCTCCATTGGCTTTCAGTTCACTCAGGGTAAGAGCCCAAATCCTTACAATGGCCTTCAAGGTGATATGGCCCCATTCTCCTTTCTAACCTCTCCCCTTGCTATTCTCCTCAGTTACGTTGCTCCAGGCTCCCTGAACCCACCAGACATTTCTGCCTCAGGACCTTTGCACTTGCTGGTTCTTTTGTCTAAAACACTCTTCCTTCAGGTAAGCACATGACTTGCCCCCTCTCTTCAGAGAGGGCTTCCCTGAGCACCCAACTCAAATAGCAGCCCTCACTATTCTCTATTCTCTTATGCTGCCTCATTTCTCTTCATAGCACTGATTACCACTTCACACATTTCTATTTGTCTACTTGTTTGTCATCACTCCTTCCCTATTCCATGAGAACAGGGACTTGTTTTGTTCATTGCTATATCCCCAGTGTCTAGAGTAGTGCCTGGCACATGGTAGGCATGTAATAAATACTTGTTGAATGAATGGACAGATGAATGAGAAAATTACCATGTCCTTTATCTCTTAAACTAGGTCCTAAGCACCTTAAGGGCAGGTCCCCCCACTTTATCATATTTGTGCCCCAGCGTGAACACTTATGAACACTGACAATATATGTACAGTGATCAAAACAATTTGTAAGTATCATGTAGAAACCAATTTAGCCAAGCACCATGGAATAGGGATTGGAAACACTGGAATTCAAAAGAGCAGAGTTCCCAACCAGGCTGCCACTAAGGAGCTGTGTGGTCTGGAACAAACAGTCCATATGGGCCTCTGTTTTCTCATCTGTAAAGGCAAGTCTTGGACTAGATTTTGAAATCCCGTTCAGCCTTGATATTCTGTGGTTGTAAATTTAGGGCAATTGCACATTCCTCTGACAAACATTTGCGGAGCTAAGTTTCAGGCACTAATGGAAAAAACAAGAACCTCTCAAGAGTTCCCGGACTGAAGGAACAAAATAGGGTCAGCTTGGCTGCAATAAGAGCTGAGCCTTTTATTTTTTTAATTAAACTATAGTTGACTTACAATATTGTATTACTTTCAAATGTATAGCAAAGTGGTTCAGTTATATATTTTTCCAGATTCTTTCCATCATAGGTTATTACAAGATATTGAATATATAGTTCCTTGTGCTATACAGTAGGTCCTTGTTGATTATCTATTTTATATATAGTGGTGTGTATCTGTTAATCCCATACTCCTAATTTATCCCTCCCTCCCCTTTCCCCTTTGGTAACCGTAAGTTTTTTTCCTATGTTTGTGAGTCTGTTCCTGTTTTATAAATAAGTTCGTTTGTATTCTTTTTTAGATTCTACATATAAGTGATATCATATAATATTTGTCTTTCTCGGTCTGACTTCACTTAGTATGATAATCTCTAGGTCCATCCATGTTGCTGCAAAAGGATTATTTTGTTCTTTTTTTAGGGCTGAGTAGTATTCTATTGTATATATGTACCACATCTTCTTTATCCATTCATCTGTTGATGGATACTTAGGTTGCTTCCACATCTTGCCTGTTGCAAATAATGCTGCTATGAACATGGTGGTGCACATGTCTTTTCAAATTAGAGTTTTCATCTTTTCCGGATATATGCCCAGGAGCAGGATTGCTGGATCATAGGTAGCTCTATTTTTAGTTTGTTTTTTTTTATAAATTTATTTATTTTTGGCTGCGTTGGGTCTTCCTTGCTGTGTGCGGGCTTTCTCTAGTTGTGGCGAGTGGGGGCTACTCTTCGTTGTGGTGTGTGGGCTTCTCACTGCGGTGGCTTCTCGTTGCAGAGCACGGGCTCTAGGCGCGCGGGCTTCAGTAGTTGTGGCACCCAGGCTCAGTAGTTGTGGCTCACGGGCTTTAGAGTGCAAGCTCAGTAGTTGTGGCGCACAACATAGTTGTTCTGCGGCATGTGGTTTAGTTGTTTTGCGGGGCTTAGTTGTTCTGCGGCATGTGGGATCTTCCTGGACCAGGGGTCAAACCTGTGCCCCCTGCATTGGCACGTGGATTCTTAACCAGTGAGCCAGCAGGGAAGTCCCTATTTTTAGTTTTTTAAGGAACCTCCATACTTTTTTCCATTATGGCTATGCCAATTTACATTCCCACCAACAGTGTAGGAGGGTTCCCTTTTCTCTACACCCTCTCCAGCATTTATTGTTTGTAGGCTTTTTAATGATGGCCATTCTGATCGAAGTGAGGTGATACCTTACTGTATTAATAGTTTGGGGAGACTTCCCTGGTGATCCAGTGGGTAGGACTCCGTGCTCCCAATGCAGGGAGCCTGGGTTCGATCCCTGGTCAGGGAACTAGATCCTGCATGCATGCCCCAACTAAGAGTCCACATACCACAACTAAGAAGTCTGCATGCTGCACCTAAGAGATTCTGCATGCAGCCAAAGTAAATAAATATTTTAAAATAAGTAAAATAAATAGTTTTGACTTGCATTTCTCTAATAATTAGCTATGTTAAGCATCTTTTCATGTGCCTGTTAGCCATCAGTATGTCTTCTTTGGAGAAATGACTATTTAGGTCTTCTGCCCATTTTTTGATTGGGTTTTTTGGTTTTTTTTGATATTGAGTTGTATGTGCCGTTTGTATATTTTGGAAATTAAGCCTGTGTCGGTCACATCGTTTGCAAATATTTTCTCCCATTCGGTAGGTTTTTTTCCTTTTGTTTATGGTTTCCTTTGCTGTGCAGAAGCTTCTAAGTTTGATTAAGTCCCATTTGTTAATTTTTGGCTTTATTTCTTTTGCCTTGGGAGACTGATCTAAGAAAATATCGCTACAGTCTATGTCTGAGAATGTTTTGCCTACGTTCTCTTCCAGGAGTTTTATGGTGTCATGTCTTATTTAAGTCTTTAAGCCATTTTGAATTTATTTTTGTGTATGGTGTGAAGAGCTGAGTCTTAATAAAGAGGCAGAAGCATGCCCTGGAGTCAAGACTGGGAAGGATATTCTAGGCCAAAGAAATGGCTGTGCAAAGGCAGGAGGCATGGGGAATGGGATATTTGTAACTACAACCATACAACTTATATTACACAAAGAATTTTTGAGACAAAACAGCTTTTGTACGCTGAGAAGTATGCCCTGCATCCAGCAAAACTAAAGTCTCAGCCAGGAAAACATTCACAACTGGAAAACAGCCAGGTGAGGAATGCCACAACCTAAACTGTTCACATTTAGGAAATGACCCGGCCCGTGCCCTCGCTGCTTCCTGTGAGGTCTTTCTTCCCCAACGACCTGGGGCGGCTCCAAGGCCACCTCACACCCGTTTCTACCTCCCTAGCTCACCATGGGCCCTAGGCTGGGAACAAAGGCGGACCAACCAATTGCTACTCGGTGGGATTTGGGTTAAAGGGCAAGGTCTAACCGCAGGTCAGGCGCCCCAAACAGGGCGTGGCGGTTGCCCTTGGCATGACGCAACCTCCCGGTAGTTGAAGCACCCTTGTTACCAGGCTCGCTGCAGGTGAGGCTGGGGTCTGCTCCCCGCTCACTGGTCCGCAGAGGAGCACTTCTGAGGAACCCCTGTTGCCCAGGCGAGGACGAGAGCCCATTGGTCGGGACACCTCACAATACCCCCCCCGCCCCCCCCCCGCGGCCCCCCACCCCCGCGCATGCAGGTTTGTTCCCATTGGTTCGCTGCCTGCCTCGGGAGCCCCCTGTGGCCTCCAACCAGGCAGCCTACTTGGCGCCCCGCAGCGAGTGCCCCCAAGCTGACCCTGTTCCCCATTGGCTGCTCTGGGGGCCGCCGCCATCTAATGAGGAGGGGGGCGCAGAGCACCCGAGCACGCCCTCCCTGCGGCGGGATCTAGCCCTGTAGCCGCGGGACCGGTCAGGGGCCGAAGCTGTGCAAAGGCCGAGAGACCGGCTTCTCGGCGGAGGACACCCGTTCTTCCTCCGGACCTGGTCTGGGTCGCAGCTCGGGCTTCCCGTCGCGGAGCTGTGCATCTCCAATCTGGAACCCAACCCGCGAGGCTCCAGTAAGTACGAAGCACCCACGCAGCGTGCGAACCGGCTCAGGGCGGACGGAGAGAGTGTCCCTGCTCCTGTGTATCCAGTGTGCATCTCCATTTACTTATCCCCTTAATCGTTTATCCACCCATCGTTTATCGGTTCCTTTATTTGGCATTCTGGGTGCACTCGCTGCGCCGCTTGTCCACATCCTTCTCTCCGACGGTGTTGGGAAATCCTGTGCCCTGAAGAATTCGGACTGAGATCCGAACGGAAGAGTGGTGTAGACGAGGGTGCAACCCCGGAGGGACCATGTTCTACTATCCCAGCGTGCTTCAGCGCCACACGGGCTGCTTCGCCACCATCTGGTAAGGGAGGGCTGAGGGCTGAGCCAGGGTGGGCGCACCGGGAGGGGCGCCCAGGGATCCCAGCCTGAGGGCTTCTCCTCTATCCTCACTCCTCGTCCTTCTTCCAGGCTGGCAGCAACGCGCGGCACCCGGTTGGTGAAGCGCGAATACCTGAAGGTGAACGTGGTGAAGACCTGGTAAGGCCCAGGAAAGGCAAGAGGGGCCTGGGGCCATTGTGGGTTAGGGGATGGATTACGCAGGGCTGTGGGGCTGGTCTTTGGCGCAGCGGTGATCAGGATGCATCGTTCCCCCAGCGAGGAAATCCTCAATTACGTGCTGGTACGAGTGCAGCCCCCGCTGCCAGGTCTGCCGCGGCCCCGCTTCTCCCTTTATCTCTCAGCCCAGCTCCAGATCGGCGTCATTCGGGTCTACGCTCAACAATGCCAGTACCTTGTAGGTAAGGCTAGAAGGCTCTGAGGTGGGGCAGAGCTGAGTGGTCCTCCCATGGGCTGGCGCCCTATCTTGTCCTCCCTGCCCGCAGAGGACATCCAGCACATCCTGGAGCGCCTGCACCGGGCCCAGCTGCAGATGCGCATTGATATGGTGGAGATTGAACTGTGAGTGTGTCCCTGGGACCACCCAGTCTTTGGCAGGGAACCTCCCTGCTTGGCCTCAGTCCTTGACAGCCCCCATTCTCCCTCAGACCCAGCCTGCTGCTGCCTAATCACCTGGCCAGGATGGAGACTCTGGAAGATGCCCCAGACCCCTTTTTTGGGATGATGTCTGTGGAACCCCGACTGCCCAGTCCCTTCAATATCCCTCAGGTAGGTCTCATTCCCCCTGGACACCTCAGACTGATGAGTTGCCAGTCTGACGCTGGGGTGGGGGTGGGATGGGAGCCTTCTACAGCTCTGCCCCACAGAACTCATTGCAGTGCAATTGCCATGGTGGACCCATCCAGACAAGCCTGCTGCAGTTACCTATTCAGGACCAACCTAGAGGCAGCTCTTGTCTCCACACCATTCCAAGAGCCAAGTCCCCAATCCACGCCCTCAGTGTCCCTCGGCACTGGGTTTCCCATGTCCTTGTCCATCCATTCCTAACACCCCCTACAGCTTAGACAGTGTTACTTCCTTCCTTCAAAGACACCTCCAGTGGCTTCCCACTGCCAACAGAATACTAGCATTTAAGACTCTCCATACCCTGGTCCAGAGGTAGCCATCCCTAGCCATCTCTCAGCACATCCCCTGGGCATCTCTGGCTCCCAAACACCAGCCTGGCCCCTATGCCCCAAAGATGCCACATTTACTTCTTTGCTTTTGCTGCTTCCCTAGGCCATAATGGTCACCCCTTGTTCTCTTACAGACCTTGCTCAATTTCTGCTCTTTTCCATCAAGTCTTTATATCACTTCTGGCCAGAACCAAATGTTGTTCTAGAACTCAGCACATCGCTAGGGCCTTGTTTATCCTTTGTATTGACTCTTTTTAAAAAAAATTATTTTGTTTTTCAAAACAAACAACTTTTATTGAAGTGTAGTTGATTTACAGTGTTGTGCTAGTTTCAGGTGTACAGTCCTTTGGCTGGCTCTTGCTGGGGTCGTATACAAACTCGTCTCCCCACTAGACCATACAGTCCTTAAGATCAAGAATCTTTTCGGTTCCCTCTGTCCCCAACACTTGACATAAGGATGCAGTACTTCTTTCACAGACAAGTTAACACAGTCTAGATGATTGGGTGGGGGCAGGAATGGGAGGAAAGGAAACCGGCTGGTGAGTGGGTTCACTGCATGCTGCTGTCAGTGCCACAGAATTAGGCATAAAGGGCTATCACTGTCCACTGTCTGAATAAGGTTGTGAAAGTGGGGAAGCAGGGCGCTGAAGCTGAACCCTATCTTTTGTCCCCAATCCCTCCCCAAAGATTCGACACCTCCTAGAGGCTGTGACCCCAGAGAGAGTTCTTGAAGAGATCCCTCCTGAAGTTCCTATAGAGCCAGGTGAGCAGAGAGCCTTCTTTTTGGTGAGAGGCAGAGGAACGTCCAAGAGCTGAAGAAATCACTGTCTTTGAGCTTCTTTCAGGAGCGAGGCCCTGTGAGGGGCACTGTATGTGTATAGTGTCATCACTGCTCACAAGAGTCCTATGAGATCAGAATTATTATCCCCAGTTTACAGATGAGGAAAGTGAAGCCCATAGTGGTTAAGCGATGTGTCCTGGGTCAGCTTGCCAGTGACTAGCCGGGGCCTGACTAGAACCCAGGTGGACTTGACTCCAGAGTCCATGCTTTTGCCTTACCACATGGGTGGGGGACTTGGAAAGAAACAGGGGCTGGTGTGACTTCCCTCCCCTCCAGAAAGGATTCTGGTCACTGCACCGTCTCCCGAGGCCATCACGCTCCTGGAGGCGGAGCCCATACGTATGCTAAAGATTGAGGTGAGCTGAGCCCCTGCACACGGAGCCTGAGGCCCGAGTCCTGCTTCTGCTGGCCCAGCCCCCCTGCATCTTCTGCCCCCAGAGTCCTGCCTTCTCCACCTCCGTTTCCCCACCACTGCCACCAGCGCTGGAGCACCCACAGGCTTCCTTGGTCTGGCCCAGCCCTGTGGCATGTCTCTCAGACAGAAGTGGAATTGAGTCCCCTCGCCTTGGTTCTCCCTCTCTTGACAGGGTGAACGGGAGCTCCCAGAGGTCAGCCGCCGAGACTTGGAGCTGCTGATCGCAGAGGAGGAGGAAGCCATCTTGTTAGAGGAACGTCGGCTAGGCAGGTCCATCGGGCCGCGTAGGGCCCGCCCGGTGCTGGATGGTCAGGCCCCTGGCACGGGCATTTCTGGGCTGGGCAGTGTTCTCATCTCTTCTGTGTTCTGAGCCCTGACCTTCTCTTCGCAGAGTACAAAGAGGAGCTCCGGGTCCCAGAGAGGGAGATCACAATCCCCCCGCCCTCACCTCTAGCTCTTGCAGAGTAAGGGCAGGAACCCCTGGGCCAGGTAGGGGTCATTGCTGGGAGGGTACCTTCATTCTCTTGCCCATTTCCCCTCAGGGTGGAGGAGGCTGCAGAGCCACTTCCGGTTCAGGTCCTGGCCCCCGAGGAGCTGAAGCCACCAGTCTGGGAGCCCGAGGCCCTACTTCCTGGTGAGTACCTGCCATGCCAGGGTCCTTCCCGGGGGTCCCTGCACAGCTGCTGCAGACAGTGGCCCCGTATTCTAACTTGCTGAAGGGAGGACTCTTTAGCATCTCACCTGGGTGGCTTTGAGGGCAAAGGGTGTGGGGCAGAGCTGGGACCTCGAGTGTTTTTGCAGAGGTAACTCCCCCGCTGGAGCTGCGTCTGCCAGTCCCACTCATCCCAGAGGTGAGTAATGCTCCTCCAAGCCGCCTCCTTTTCACCCTCCTCTGCCAGAACTGCTCACCCATTTTCAGTTTCCCCAAGCCGAAGGCCACTGCTAGCTTCCACAGGCCTTTGAGCAAATCAGTAAAAGGTGCCCCTGTCCACACTCCATTTTATCCAGATGGGCACCTCATACAGTGTGGGAGCTGCACCCGCTCCCAGAGGCCCCACCCAAGCCTTCTCCCAGGGAACCGCTAGGGACGGCAGGCTGGGGCCTGTCTGCAGTCCACGAGGACCACAGGGAAAGGAGTAACGGGTAGCCTTGCTCCCACCTCCCCTCCCCCCTCAGCGGAGGAGGCCCCCAGTCGCCCCACCTCCCAGGATCCCACCTGCTCGCCGCCGCCGCCGCCGGTTATTATTCTGGGACCGGGAGACCCAGATCCCCCGGGAGGAATTCCGGGAACAAATGCAAACCAGAGCCCACTGCCGGGAGTGTGTGAGTACAGCCCAGGCTCTGGAGGGATGGAGGGAGGCAGGTGCACGTTGGGCCTCCTAAACTCCCGGGGAGGCCATGAGAACAGTCCCCAAAGTGCACGTGTTGGGGGTTTGCCCACATACCACTTCATTACCCCTCCTAGCACATCCAAGGGTTATCAGCTGAAAGTCCTTTTAGCAATGAGCAGGGCAGGCAGGAGCATGAGCCTGAAAGAGCTAGAAGGCCAGAGGCCCTGGAACAAGGCACTGCAGGTGGATAAGGGGCAGTGGCTCCTTCCTAACCCGGCTTCCGGCCTTTCCCACCACACAGCCAATGGTGCAGCCTCCTGAGAGGATGATCACGAGCCCCGGAGAGCTGTTCCGAACCCCGACTCACTG
This sequence comes from Physeter macrocephalus, assembly GCF_002837175.3. Lineage (NCBI taxonomy): Eukaryota > Metazoa > Chordata > Mammalia > Artiodactyla > Physeteridae > Physeter > Physeter macrocephalus. The sequence continues at coordinate 73,968 of NW_021145303.1, forward strand.
TGAGGAATGGTGGGAGCTGGTGTGTGGGATTCTCTGAACCCCTATCCCTCACTCTTGGTGTTCCTCACGCCTCAGACCCTCTCCCTGCTGCCCCGTCCTCAGCTGGCCGGCTACCCCAAGAACTGCTGGCTTTCTGGACCCACTGTGCCCAGCCACTCCCGCCAGCACTCAGGAGGAGGCCGCCCCCGGAGCCCGAGGAAGAGGAAGCCGAGAGGGAGGCGGCAGCTGAGGAGGAAAGGAGAAAGGCTGAAATTCCGAGCGATATCGAGGTAACGGCACCCTCGCTCCTTCCTCCTTTTGCCTGAGCTCCAACAGCCTGCTTTTTTCTGCCCGCGTGAGCCGTGGGCACCAGGTCGCAGCCAGGCTGGTTCAGGGCTAGGTCTGCTTCACCCCTGCCCCCAGTGCTTCTGTGATGCTTGGGGCCTTAGTTCTCATTCTCTCACCTCCAGGTCCTGAGGGAGGCCCTGGAGCCCAGTGAGCCCCTCATGCTGCCTTCAGGTAAGTACCTGGAGAAGGGACGGTGGAGACCCACCACCCTGACCACTGTCCCAGAAAACTGGTGCCCCAACTGCTGACAGTTCTTGTCAGCGCACTTAACATAAGGAAGCATAGACTGAGTCTCTTCAGTCCCCTCCCCCCACCCCCTGGGTGCTTTTAACTAGTCACTGCAAGCTCTGGCACCCAGGTGGACCAGGTGGCCCCAAGATCCCAACTGCTCAGGTGCAAACAAACCCACTCAGGACCCTCCCCTCGCCTTGACAGAGATCTCCCTAGAAGCAGCTGAGGAGGAGAAGACCCGCATCAGCCTCGTCCCCCTGGAAGAACGGTGGTAAGCGGCAGCCCCAGCTAGGATGGGCGTGCCCCTCGTCACTGTCACAGCTGCCACCTTCCCTGCTCCACCCAACTCCCGTGTTCTCCTAGGGCCTGGGCTGAGGCGGAGCAGCTAGAAGCCCCTGCATTGCCCGTGGTGCCTGAGCTCCCTGAGGTGCCTGTGGAGATGCCTGTGGAGCTGCCCCCAGAGCCTGAGCTGCTCTCGCTGGAGGCTGTGCACAGGTACAAGGAAGGGTGTGCCTCCATGGGTGGCCTGGGCTGCAGCCTCAGCTCACAGTTCTTGACCCCCACAGGGCAGTGGCACGGGAGCTGCAGGCCAACAGGGAGCCTGACTTCAGCAGCCTGGTGCCACCTCTCAGTCCCCGCAGGGTGGCCGCCCGGGTCTTCTACCTGCTCCTGGGTGAGCGAGGAACGTGTGTGTCTGTGTGGGGGGTGGGGAGTGGACACACAGGCCAGAGGCTGCTGTAGGGACCCTCTCCTCTGACCAGCCCTCTCCTCCCCTCTTGACCAGTGCTTGCTGCACAGCAGATCCTTCGTGTGAAACAAGAGGAGCCATATGGGCGCCTCCTCATCCAGCCAGGGCCCCGATTCCACTGCGGCTAGAGCCAATTTACAAAGCTGCCAGGGAACCGGCTACGTTAAACAATGTCCTGCCTCACTTCTGAACACGGATCTCTATCCTTCTTGCTCCCAGAGCTACTGTTCAAGCAGAAAATAAACTGCCTTTATTACAGGATGGTGTCATGACTCCGTTTGTATCGTCCCACAGCACGACAGACCCAGCCCTAGGGGACACCCCCAGTAAGGCAGCAAATAGGGCTGAGACTCCAAGTGGGTATGAGGCCCAGGCCCAGAATCTTTGGTAAGGCGTGAGCTGGAACTGGGCTGAGAGCTGGTCTCGGGCGTGGGCAGGCTCTGTTCTCTCTGGCCCAGCTGCAGCCCGCAGTCTAGGTGAGGCCCAGGATGGCCTGGAGCTCCTGGGCCTTGTTGCCTGGCAGGGAGCCCAGTGCTGAATGGAAGCTGTCAGTGTGCTGTTTGGCCAAGAACGTGAGCAGGAGCAGCAGCGACGCCTTGGTGTCTGGGTGGAGAGTGAAGGGGAGGAGTCTGGGGAGGGCTGGCCTCCCATCCCTAGCAGCCCCAGGCCCCCTGAGCCCTGCTGCTCCCCGCCTCCCCCCAGCCCTGCCCACAACTGCCACCATCACCTGCTGGGACCTTGTTCTCGGCCAGGATGAGGCTGCAAATGCGCAGGAGCTCTGGAGCCACATCTACAACCTGTGGGGAAAGAAGGGCTGACTCGGGCAGAAGCACCCCTGGGCCCCAGCACTGGGGTGGGTGGTAGGGGCCCCGGAGAGGTCGTCTCCCACCTGGGCTGTTTGAGCAATGCTGATTAACACACATGCCAAACAACTGAACCATGAGAAGAACCCTGAAACAGGGTGGTAGTAAATTTTTTTTTTTTTTTTTGGAGAGCATGAGACTGTGACCAAAGGTATTTGAAATCACCGCCTTAAGACCAAAAGAAGCCCAGACACTCAGGAGCTCCACCCACACAGTAGTCTGCGAAGATGCAAGACAAAGGTGATGGACACAAGAGCACTGGGACATGAGTCCCAAAGCTAGCCACTTGATGCAGACAAATCTCATTCACAAAGTAGAGCTGCTCTGACTGGAAAGGATGGTGGGGTGGCCCAAAGGGCCCAGGCTCCATGGAGCACAGTCTGAAAGAACCTGGTCTAGGAAATCAGCCTCGGAAAGCTGTGACTTCTGGCTCAGACCAGAGGGTGGAAATGAAACCTCCCTGAGGAAAAATGCTATGCGGTGAGAGGAAGCCCCTCCTCCCCCCTTAAAGGCCTTGGCTGCCAATCCTTGCACACCAACAAGAAAGCCGAGAAGAGCAGCTTAAACTGATGCCAACCCTGCCTGTCAATGAGACTGGAGCATCAAGCCCCCCTCTAAGGGCCCCCACATCGGGGTTACCTGGTCAGGGCTGCTCTGGTACAGGAAGTTGAAGAGGTGCCCTAAGGTGACCCACTCCTCCAAATCCTCCTTCAGTGGCAGGGCGTGCAGCAGGGCAGCCAGCACCTGGACACACAGAAGACTCTGGCCTCCAGCCCTGCACCCTCCTCAGCTCCCTGGCCCTGCGTGGCGCCCCCACCCCTCACCTGGGGCTCTGGTTTCCTCGTGGGACTGGCCATCAGCAGGCGGGCAAGTGCCCCACAGATGTTGTCATGGACGCGATCATGGCGCTCCCTCGCCAGAAGGGGCAGCAGGAGCCCCAGCAGCTTAGGGAAGTGTCTGGTCCACAGTCAAGGAACAGGCACACGGGGAGAATGCTCCCATCCCGAACCCCAGGAACACCCTCCCAACCCCATCTGGGCCCCCTCCTGCAAGCCGAGGATACTCCTGGGCAGGGCGACCCCCGTGCTCCGCCAGCACGCCCAGCCCAAAGATGGCATTGCTCCGCACCTCGGGGTCCGCCTCCCGGGCGGTGCTCAATAGCACGGGGAGCAGCCGGGACACAAACTGGGCCGAGGCGGCACCCAGGCCCTGAATGGACTCCGCCAGCGTCCCCATCGCAAAGGACTTCTCTGCCACTGTGCAGCCCTGTTTCTGGTGGGGGGAGGAGTGCGAGTCAGCCTGGACTGGGACCAAGTGGGGAACTGGGCACAGGGGACACAGGCGGAATGGGGCTCGAAGCCAGAGGACAGAGCACTCACCGTCTTGCAGAGCAATAATGGCAGGAAGCCGGCAAAGAAGGGGGCAAAGGCATCTCCCCCGGCCGCAGCGGCCAGGGCAGGGATGGCCTCACCAGCATGCTCCAGCAACATGGCGTCGTATTCAGCCTGCAGGGCCAGGTCAGAGGCTGGACACCAGGGCCAGCTCTGAGACTGGAAGCACCTCCCACTGTATTCCTCCACGGCTGTGGTCTCCCTGAGGGCTGCCCTTGGTTGACAGGACTGGCCCCTTCCAGGCTGGGTTTGTTTGCAGCCCAGCTTTCCCTCCTGGTCCTCCTACTCCCACTATTAATCCAAGCCTGCCCCGAAGCCCCACCTCCAAGAAGCCTTCCTTGAACACCCACTGCCTTAGTGGGAGTGGGGTTTGTTGTTCCGAGCCACTACCAATCTTTTAGCTAGCCCCGTACCCCCAGGCCAATCCAAGCACACTGTCCACCCCGCCCCGTGGAGACCAACTGGGCTGCCTGGTCCCAGTTTGCACCCGTAGCTCTTACCTGGTCCTCATCCTCCTCCTGGTCGGTGTCCTGACAAGCTGTCTGTAGGAAGAGGGTGCTCAGCTCAGTCTGGGCTCTCCGGCCCCTTCTCCTTTCCATGGGTGGAAGGAGGGGGAAGCTGGACTGGCAGCCTCCGGCTAGCCCCACCCAAGGCTGGGCCACTTCCTCACCCTGCAGTCTGCCGGCCCCTCACCTTCCTCTGCAGCACAGCCTTGAGTGCGTGGCAGAGCTCAGCAAGCCGCCCGGGGGGCTGCAATGCCAAGCTCCCAGAGCCACGCAACATCGCCGTCAGGGCCGCCAGCACGGCCATCACCACCTGGCGCTCCCGCTCCCCGTTCACTGCCCGCAAGTAGGATGGCACCACCCGGGCCAGGGCGGCCTGCAGAGCTGGGGACACGATTGGCTGAAGCCTTGGTCAGCCCCTGCCCCCTCCCCACCCACCCCCTGCTTCCAGAGGCCCCAGCCAGGCCCCGGCCTCGCCTTCTCACCAGCAGTGTTGGGTTCCGAGGGGCAGCTTTGACAGGCTTTGTGCAGCGCACAGCAAAACTGACCCAGGGCCTCATGGGCTGCCTTCCGCACGTTCAGGTGAGGGCACTGCGGCACGAGGAGGGGCAAGAAGTGCGTGCTGCATGCAGGGCCGGCACAGCTCCTAGCCCCCAGACACCCCCCGCCCCGCCCCCCGCCCCACTCACCTCCAGCAGTGTGAACACTTCTTCAAAGACAGTCTCCATGTAGGGAAGGAAGGCCACACTGTGGACAGACACACCGCCATGGGGAAGGGGCTCCCAGGAGAGGTTCCCAGTGCCGAGGAGAGGCCGATGCTCACCTAGCATTCACAGAGATCTCCCCCAGCGCAGCACAGGCGTCTTCCTTCTCATCGAAGAAGGCGTTTTCCACGCTGTACCTGGAGTAAGGTGGGGAGGCAGCAGCAATCAGGCGCCAGGAGAAGCAGAGCTGGCCCTGGGCCCTTGTCCACGCCAGGATCCCCCAGACCAGAACGGCACCCTCCGCACCCTGAGATCTCTGAGTCATCCTCCTCTTCCTCGTCCTCCTCCACGAGCTCCTCCTCTTCCTCCCCACCACGCTCAGCGTCAAACAGAAGGAAGGTGCTGCTTCCGTCGTACTGAGGCTGGAATGGGGAGGCGCAGCAGGGACTTTGGCTCAGCTGGGCCCAGGAGAGAGATCCCATCCCAGGCCTGGCCGTCCCCAGCTGGCCCAGCCCACCCTGTCTGCTCACCACAATGCCCTCAGTGGAACGCAGTGACAACAGCATGAGTGTGGTGATTCGTGGCAGGTGGCGAGCGAGGCTCTCACCCATCAGCCCCGATAAGGCTGCAAACAGGCTGTACCTGGCGGAGACAGGCGGAAGCTGTATAGTCCTACCTGCTGTAGCCAGACAGGATGAGGGAGCCCGGGGAACACATGGTCCAGAACCAGAGGACTGGGGTCTGGGTTGGGGCGGGGTGAGGGCTCACTCACGTGCAGCGCCGCAAGTCAGGGTCGTCTACCTGGTCACACAGGCCCAGCCCCAGCTGGCAGCATTCCTCAGCCAGGGGCCTCATGGGCTCCCCTACTGCTCGCGCCAGCGCCCCAAGTGTCTCTGCAGAGGCCAAGTGCTCGGTTAGCACCAGGATGAGGTACTAGGCCAGAGGTGTGCAGGGCCAAGGCCTGAGGGACCAGAGATAGCTGGGGGCGGGGGTGGTTCAGAAATCCCTTCTACTCCTGGGTACAATACGAGCGCAGGAAGACACCTGTGCTGCCCCGGGGCGATCCCGTGAACGACAGGTGAGCATCAGCCCTTCCCTAGCACTGGGAAGCCCGCCTAGGAGTGCCTCGCTCACCCAGGCTCTGGATCCGCACAGGCTGAAGGTCCTCATGGCCTGTCAACAGGAATTCCCGCAGGTGCTCCATGATGGTGGGCAAGTAGGGCAGCATGGAGGCCTGGGCAGCCGTGGCTGCGGCATGGAAGGGCAGAATCAGAGCTGGAGAGTGAGCAGGGACCACCTGCCGCAGGCACCCAGAGTGAACCCATGCTCCCGCCTCCTGCCTCCGACTCACCAATGGCCCCCAGGGCGCTCACAGCCAGCTCCTTGGCCCGGGAGCTGCTGGGGTTCCTCAGAGGCTGCAACATACACTCCATGAGCTCCGTGAGGTGGTGCTGCACTTCAGGCCCTGTGGGAAAGGGCACCCCTCTACCAACCAACCCATGTCTCCTACCTGCCTCCAGGGCAACCCTCCTTGTGGCCCTGCCACATCCCTCTCCCCACCACGGGCAGTGGTTCGGGGAGCTGCACCTCCTGCCCCCTTCAGCCAAAGCGACAGCCCCATCCCCTCCCTCACACCCCCAAAGGGCAACGCCACCTAGGTTCTCCACGAAGTTCTCCAGGGCATAGCAGGCCTTGGCTAGGTGACGTGTGCACCCAGGAGGCACGGACTTTAGGTAGGCGAGGAGCAGTGGCATCACCTCCCCGGAAAAGCTGCGAATGTGGGGCTGGGGGAAGGAGAAAGGTGGCCTGAGTCAGCTCAACTGCAAGGCACGCACCTAAGTACTGATGGCAGCAGGGATGCCTGAGGGATGGGGCTGAGGGGAAGCTGGTCTCTGGGACAGGTGGGGACTCTGAAACAGTGGCTGCCCACGTCGGCCTTGCTGACCTGTAGGTTCTCTGAGAACTGGCCCAGGGCAAAGAGCGCAGCATTGCGCACAACCTGTGACGGATCCTCCAGGCTCCTGCACACGATCTGTAGCAGTGGGGACAGCAGTCTGGATGGGGCAGGACAAGAGGATGGAGTCTGAGGGGCAGGGCCTGAGATCCCTGGGCTGAGCCATTCTGCTGTTTCCCCTGGGAAAACCAAGGCTTTTTGTCACCAGATGGTGAGCACCACCCGCTGACCCTGACAGCTAGGGTATCTTCCAAACCAGGACACTTGAGTGTGAGAGCAGACACATTGATGACTAGGCTCAAAGGACAAGCAGAGACCAGGACTGCCGTGGGCAGTGTGGTCCTCCTCCCCATGGCCCACCCTCACTCCGAGACAGGGGAACACATACCTCTGCCTGATGTGGTCGCCGGCTCCATCAGAGAGCACCGCCAGCACAAGGAGCCCAGCCTTGCGCTGGTACGGGCTCTGGCTCCGCAAAGCCTCTTCCAGCATGGGCATCTAGGGGAGCAGATGGCGCTCTCCTGAAACCCCAGCACGAGCCTGCCCATTCCTAAGGCAGTAGGCCTTCCACACCTACCAGGGCCCAAACATCCTCAGGCTCGGGAGACTAGGCAAACCCGGGGGTGGGAGCACTGGAAGGACAAAGCCACACTTACCAGCAGGGGACAGAGCTTCTCAGGGGGCAAATGGAGTGCCAGCATGTCCACGACCTGGAACAGGACAGGGAGACTTTGCTGACTCCATCTCTGCCCCCCAGCCTCCCCCAATGACCTAACACCCCTGCCCCCGGCCCCTGTCCCACATCCCACCTGAACGGCAAAGTGCTTGGGCGTCTCCCCCACCAGTCCAACATCCAGCTCTTCCTCCTCTGAATCCTGGTCCTCAGGATCCAGCTGACCCAGGGGGGGCTCGGCAGCCATGATGGGGAAAAGGGTATGCAGCAAGGGTGGCAGGAGGCGATTCTTCAGTAAGGCCTTAAAAGGGAGAATGGAACGGTGTCCCTGAGAATCTGTTCCCAAGATGGACTCACATTAGAAATTCCAGGCTTCCAGGCCACAGGGGGTCCAGGAGGAGATTCCCAATCTCCTAGCCAAGAGCTAGCCTGAGTCCAGACCCAGCCTGGAACATCTTAGCTATGGTACTTTACATATCCCCAGACAGACAGAAAGCTCCAAGAGTGAAATGGAGAAGAAGATGGAAGTCAGGTGATGTGTGTCAGAAAGCACTCACCTTGCTCTTGACTTTGACCAAGAAAGTGAGACAGCAGAGAATACGCACACGTATTGCATCACCCAGGGCCACGTTTCTAGCCACCTGCCCAGAGACCAACTCGAATCAGAAACCGGCAAGGAAACTTCCAGCAGAACAAGCAGCAGGGACAGTGCCGACCCCAGGCTCACCTCCAGGCAGAATGTGAGGACCTCTGAGAGGTGGGAGGTGATGATGGGCAACTCTGACTCCAGCAATTCATCCAGGGCCTCCAAGGCCTCACAGGCCTTTGCCTGCCAGACAGAGAAGCCACGGGGTTACTATGCTCTTCTTCAGTGGACCAGGCTGAATGCTCCTGCACCCTCCTTCCAACAGAGCTCCTACCCGAATGTCCTCACCTCGTCTACAGGGATCAGAGTCTGCACGGCCACGATGAGCTTGGGCACCAACGGTCGCACGAGAGGCTGGAGGACACAAGATGAGCTAAATCACAGAAAGCACGATGCAGCCTAATCTCCAGCCCCAGAAGCTAGCAGCTTCCTCGAAGCCTGCACATAGGAGGAGCCTAGGCACAGCCACCCACAGGATCCCCTCTCAACTGTCAGGCAGGACAAAAAGCAGAGAAAGAATCTTAAGTAGCTCTGCATCCTGCAAGGGTGAGGACACGAAAGCCCGAGGGTAAGGAGCCAGGGAAGGTGAAGGCCCACATCTCACCACATCATCAGTGCCAAGGTAAGGGGCCATGGTGGTCAGAGTGCGCAGGGAATAGAAGAGGAGCCCAGGAGAGCCCACATCACCAAGGGTCTCATTCAGAAGCCGAAGAAGCTCCCGGTGGTGGGGGCGGAAGGCCTCAGGCCGGGAGGTCACCACCACACTTAACAGCAAAAGCCCCATCTGCCCAGGAAGAGGGGTAGAGAGGGAAAAGCTTACATGGTCTATCCAGCCTCTGAGTCCCTTCCTCCCACCAACCATGTGATAGTACCTCTCTCTCAGGGACGTGGAGGCTGTGGATACTGTGCTGAAGAAGCTGCATGAGCTGAGGCCAGGCCTCCAGGCCTTCTTTTCGAAAAATGGTAGCTGAGAGCTGGGCCAGGCTAAGACTCACAGAATGCCTGCGAACAGGAGAGATTCCCCACCCCCAATCACCCTCCAGTACCCTTCCCTGTACGCGATGGCCCTGCCTCCACGGGGTGGCCAGGAGAGAAACCTCCAGGTGTGCGCACAGGGCCTCTGCCAAGTTGGGACACAGAAGACAACGACTCAGAGGGATGCTAGCAGCACAGTAGGTGTGCAGTCTGGTGAGGGTGACCTCACTCATGCTGAATTTCAGTTCTGTTCTTCTGACTCGGCCTTGGCAGACCATCACAGCCTACGCTCAAGAACTTTCATCTTTAATACAGCTTGAAAGTCGTTCCTCCACCCTTGGTCTAGAACCTAAGTCCCTGCCCCCCAAGAGCCAGCCTGGAGCTAAAAAAGAAGGCAGAAATCCTGAGAAGCTCTCAGCCTAGAGTCAGTTAGGGCCCTGAGAGGATGCAGGTAGGCACTTACTCTGTCTCTCTCTGGAGGACCGTCACGATCAGAGACTTGATGCTAGAACATAGGTGGCAAGTACTTGGTACCCAAGAACCGCCTCAGCCCGGCCCCGCCCCACCCCTGGCCCCGCCCACCTCTCCCGTTGCTCCGCCGCCAGCCGTCGCCAGCCGGTGCTCAGTCGTCTGCGGGTCAGTACGGCCGCGAACTGGCGGATCTGGGATGAGGAAGGAGGCACGTGAGGGTCCGGGCAGGAAGGTGCTGAGCGGGTCGCCGAGGGCAGGAGCTGGCGTACTATGGGAAACTCAGCAGGAAGCGGCAGGAACCTTACCTGAGGGTCGCCCGCCGAGGCCAGCAGTTCGCAGAGCGCAGGCAGGGAGGCGGGGTCCCTAAGAGCGGTCTGGAGCTGCTCGGTGGCCTAGGGAGAGCCTGGGGTCAGAGTTGGGCCGTTCCCGCAACGCCCCCGCTCGCCCTGGCCCGGTCCCACCGGCCCCATACCCGGCGGATGCGCTCGGTGTCCGGCAGCAGCAGCTCCCGGAGGACCTGTTCCAGGCCGGCGGGCTCCATGGCAGCAGGGGAGCCGCCGCTGCTGGGTCGGGGGTGGGGGAGGGACAGCACGTGGAGTCTCCGAAACCCGCTTCCGGCGGAAAGGGCGTTGCTCCGCGCCCCTCCCGTCACCAGGGTGATTCAACTCACTTCGCGCAGAGCTCGGGCTCCACCACTTCCGTTGGGCGGAGCGCCGGCTGAGCCGCGGAAACAGGGCCCTGGTAATGAAGGTTCCGCTAGCCGACAGTTCCTCAGCTCCGTGAAGAATTCGAGTTCGGAGTTCCGTGCATTTCGCGGCCGACCCGCCTTCCTAGGGGACAGTGCCCTTAACGGCAGGGCACGAGTTACTATATCCAGACCAAACCCTCCAACTACAGGATCCTTTTTCTTAATAAATTTTATTTTGGTATTGTAAAAAGAAAAATCAGGACCAAAAAAAGGCAACTTAAAAAGTTCAAATATATACTCCTTATATAATAGAGGTTTATAATTTCCAGGCCCTCTCTGGGGAAGGGAGGCCCAAAGGGCAAAGGGGAAGGCAACAAAACCATCACACAACTCAGTCACTCAATCAGAAGAGATGTTGGTAAGAGATCAATAGGGCATGAAGAAAGGGAAAGAAGAGTGATAGTTTTGCCACCCAAAACTCAGTCCATCTTGAGGTTAACATAGATATAACGGATGAACTTTAGGGAAGAAAAAAAGGAGATGGTGCCCAGCATGAGGAAGAAGACATATCCAGTGAGTAAGGAGTAGCCAAAGAACTCTACTGTCTGTACCACCCCTGACATGTTGGAGCGCCGGGCATAGTAGAAAACTGAGTAGAAGAAGATGAAGAGCCCAGTGGAGCCAACACTCAGCACAGATCGCCACCACCAGCGGTAATCCTCCCCAGACAACTGGAAGTAGGTGAGCGCGATGGAGATGCAAGCCCCCACGCTTAGCAGGATGGCGAAGACGAAGAAGAGGATGCCATACAAAGTGTACTGCTCCCGACCCCAGACTGTGGCAAAGATGTAGTACAGCTCCACAGAGATGGCACTGTGAAGAGAAGAGATGATACACAGCATTAAAGGGCTGTGCACTGCCAGCACAGTGGCCAGGCCAAAATCCAGCCACCACCCCTCCATGTTACTGGGTCACTGTGGAAAGTGGGCCCTCTCTACTCCCAGCCCTGGAGTTCCTGGCTTGATGGGGATTCTTTTACTTATGATTAGCTGCTCTCATTTCAAGAACATCTTCTTTGGTAGGTTGAGAGCAGGGATTTTGTCTGTTCTGTTTTCCACTGTATTTGTCTGGCACTAAAAGGTACTCGACAAATTGGATGAATAATCAAATGGGTTTTAAGCCCCACGTGGTGTCGCCAAAGTCAGAAACTAGGAAGATAGTGAAAGGAGCAATGTCTCTGTAGAGCTTCACAAGTGAGACACCCTCATATTTGAACTGATTCAAGCTCAGTCCTGGTTGGAGAAAGGAGGAACCATTTAGTGATCTCTTAGTGGTACAGCTGAACCAGGGATTATCACTGACAATGGGTTACGGTACAGGGTGAGTAGGGAAGGGGAAAGTTAAGGTCAGGATCCTGAGAGTGATGGCCATGGAATAAAGGGAGGATACCTGAAAGGCAGGAAGCCTCCAACAGTCATGTGGACGAGAGTAGACTTGTACCAGGGCTGGGGCGGGATTTCCCGAGCTATGTTCTTGGTGCGACAAGGTGCATCAAAGGGGCTAGCGTTGTTCTTCCCGAAGATACCTCCAATGACAGTGAGGGGAAAGCCCACCAGCAGCCAAACCGTCAGAAGCAGCAGGATGGTGGTGGCTGGCAGAGCCTGTGTTGAACCATTGGCCCAATGCACGGAGTTCACCACACTCCACGTCAGGAAGAAAGGCACTGCAGGGATGGGCCCCAGAGGGAGAGTTAGCACTAGGAGCTACATCCCTGGGAGCACCCAATCAGACTGGACCTAAAGGGGTGATGAGTGAAACATCCTGCTCCCAGGCTGACTCCACCCTTTCATGTCTTGTTATTCTTTGTTCCTTAGCTTACCAACACTCCCTCCCCTACCCATTATCATTAAGGATCTAGGCAAGCCGTTACATAAGGATCTAAGAGTGACACAAATCCGCCTGCCTCCAAGGGCCTGTCCTGCTGTAGCACTGGTGATTCCTAGTATGAGACACTGCTTTGAATTAAGACTCTGTTTTCAGAAAGCCCTGGTTCAAATGTAAATGTGGTAGAACAGAAATCAGACACTTAACAGTTGGAAACACAAGAGGTTCAGAATGCAAACTACTACTGCATTTGAAAGGACAAGCTGGCTTGAAAGGCTAGAGTGGGGAGGCCCACTTTCAAAATTAAAAAAGCTTGGGGATGGACTTCCCTGGTGGTCCAGTGGTTAAGACTCCGCACCTCCAATGCAGGGGGCGCAGGTTCGATCCCTGATCAGGGAAGTGGGATCCCACATGCCGTGCAGCCTGGCCAAAAAAAAAAAACTTGGGGGAAAAAAAGGGAGTCTCAAAAGATAAATTCAAGAGTGTTATTTCAGTGTAATGGTTGAGAATACAGGCTCTAGAGTTTGACTGCCTAGGTCTGAAACCTGATTCTCTGCTTTTTAGGAGTATAATCTCAGGCAAGTTACTTAACCAGCCTGAAGTTCAATTTCCTCATCTGTAAAATGGGGACAATATTACCTACTTCATAAAGTCGGTGTGAGAATGAAATGAGATGAAGGCATGTCAAGTGCTTATCACGTTGCCTAAAACATTTCAAGGGCTTAATATTTAACTATGCAAAAAAAAAAAAAAGAAATGCATTTTTTGTCTTTTGAATGGTTTCCTTAGTGTTTCTTTTACCTATTTTCATTCCCTTAAAAGCCCTACTCTGACTCTATCTCACGTTCCATGATGTGTTCTAAGTTCCTAAATTGGCCCACCACGGAAAGGGCAGTCCTCACCAGAGAAGAGACTGGTGGTGAGAATGATGTTCCACACCCAACGCTCGCCTCCAATCTGCCGGTAGAAGTGGCTGGACACATAGCCAGAGATGCAGCAAGTCAGGGCATACAACAAGATGGCTGCTGAGTTAATAGCCCCGTGACGGTGCACATTGAACATGCCCAGCAGCGCCATGACAATAATGCCTGCAGCGTGGTAGTGGAAAGCCTGTGTTAGGTCTCACCTATCCCTCTTCTGGCAATTTCATAGAAATCAGCCAGCCCCCCTTCTCCCAGACCCAGGGCTTCCATCAAAACAATATCCCCAGTTCTGTTGTCCAGAAAACCCACAACAGAATATACACATCCTTGCTAGAGCCATTCCACCCCTTAGGTCTGCCCCTTACCTTGGACAGAAGAGAAGATCTGTAGATCTTTTTCTGAACAAACTACCTACTTAGTTCTACCCCTTGAGAGAAATCCCTAATTAATTTTTATCACCTTACCAGTGCCAAGGGCCAGGAACTGGGCACCCACACCAAGCACAGCACAAAGCAGACCACGGTATGGAGGGAAGCGGAAGACATCTGTATGGATAATTTTCCAGCCATTGTCACCTTGGTCAAAGTCATCACCAGAACCTCCAGAGGTTGTCTCTTCATCCAAGTTGTACCGAGCCAGGTCATTTCGAAGTACACGCATGAGAATGACAGCCACAAAACCCACCAGTAAAAACACAAGCACCATGGAATTAATGATGGACAACCAATGGATTTCCAGTGTTCGGGGAAAGAAACCACCATCGTCACCACGGCGCCTGTCACTCCGACGCTCGACTGAAGTCTCAGACCAGCGCACACTGTAGGTGTGGGTGAGGCCTAGGAACTCATCAGGTCGTAACCCATCTAAACTGTGGGGCTTGACGTCCCGCACTGAGACATTGGCAAATATAATTCGATCTCCGTGGAATTCTAGGTGGAAGTCCAAATGGGTCCAGAGTCCTATCTTGTGGCTGTGAGGCAGGAAGCCACTCTCCTCCATGTAGCCCACAAAGCCACGGATTGGCAAGTCGTCCACCACAAATTCAAAGTAGTATAGTTCCTCAATGGCCTGGCGCAGCTGTTCCACCTAAAAAGAGCAAGTTAGGAGTCAGACAAGGCTCCCCAGGCATTGTATTAGAGCAGGGTTTCAACCTCAGCACTAATGACATGTTTTTAAAAAAAATTAATTAATTTATTTATTTATCTTTGGTGCATTGGGTCTTCGTTGCTGTGCGCAGGCTTTCTCTAGTTGTGGAGAGCAGGGGCTACTATTCATTGTGGTGCGTGGGCTTCTCATTGCGGTGGCTTCTCTTGTGGAGCACGGGCTCTAGGCGCATGGGCTTCAGTAGTTGTGGCCCGTGGGCTCAGTAGTTGTGGCACACGGGCTTAGTTGCTCTGCGGCTTGTAAAATCTTCCTGGACCAGGGCTCGAACCCGTGTCCCCTGCATTGGCAGGCGGATTCTCAACTACTGTGCCACCAGGGCAGCCCCACTAATGACATTTTGAGCTGGAAAATGCTTTGTTGTGGGGGGCTGCCCTATGAATTGTAAGATGCTCCGTCCCTGGCTTCTTCTCACTAGATGTCAGTAGCGTCCCCCAGTAGTGACAATCAAAAATATCTTCAGAGGACTTTCCTGGTGGTGCAGTGGTTAAGAATCCTCCTGCTAATGCAGGGGACACGGGTTCGAGCCCTGGTCCGGGAGGATCCCACATGCCGCGGAGCAACTAAGCCCGTGCGCCACAACTACTGAAGCCCGCGCGCCTAGAGCCCATGCTCCGCAACAAGAGCAGCCACCGCAACGAGAGGCCCATGCACCGCAACAAAGACCCAACGCAGCCAAACATAAATAAATAAATTAAAAAAAAAATCTCCAGACATTGCCAGATGTCTCTTGAGAGACAAAAGCCCCCTGTTGAGAACCACTGGGTAGACCCTAGTATGTTGGGATTCTCTGAAATGAGCAAGTATGACTCGACAGGATGCAGGCCTAGAAGGGGAGGGAGGTGCAGGAAGGTCTGGAGTAGACTAAGGAAAAGTGCCCTAAGATAGAAATCGCTCAAGAAAAAAGCATGATAGGGAAAATTAGGTAGCGTGTGAAGGAGCCAGTTAAAAAAGCCAAGGGGTAGGGATGGCAAAAAATGACTATGTAGGTGTGATAGTTGGGACCTTATTACCAACAGAGAAGCTTCGAGTCAGGAGCCGTGGGCTCTAATGTCAACTCTGCAATCCACTAACCATGTAGTCTTGAAGACGTTACTTCTGAGCAAGTATGTTTCTTCATCAACCAAATACAAATAATAAATACTACCTTCCTTGCCTGCCACGTGAGGTTGTAGTTAGAATCAAATCAGATTATTTCCATAAAGGTGCGTTGAAAACCATAAACCTAAGGCACTGTTATTAGCTCCTGGGAGGGAGGGCTAAGTTCTAGTCAGTGTGGAGAGACTGACCTGTGCGGAACTGAGCTGCATGTGGCACAGAATTCTCTTCTCCACATTCTCCCGAAAGCGGATCTCGTACAAAGACTCAGCCATCCGGTCCCCATCCAGCACTTCACCCAGGCTAAGGCTTTTGTGGCGTATCTTCTCAGGACAGCAGACTGGAAGCTGATAGTAGTGGTAAGTCTCCTGAGGGTTATGGTAAGGTCCCACTTTGTTGACATACAGAATGACGGGGTCACCGGCCTTGTAGTGTGTCACACCTTCCACCACTGGATCTCGACCTGTGCCCAGCAACAGCAGCAGCAGGACTGGCAACCACCGGCACCTCCAACTTACAGGGTGGCCTAGGACTGTCATCCTTAAGGCAGCGGAACCTGTTTGGGGGAGTCCTGCAGTTATGGGAACCAGGGATCGAATGACTCCCCAGGTCAGGTTTTTTGAACTGAAGCCAGTGGCTCCAATTCCTCCCCTTGGCCTTTCCGACCCTCCCTCAGGAGGCCATCTCCCCACCGCCACACCACGTCCCTCTAGCTCGAACACTGGCCTCCGCCTCTGCTATGTAGTCCTCCCAACCTGGGGTACCCCCTCCGGCAGCCCGCCAGCCCGGGACCTCCCCGCGCTCCCCAGCCCGTTTCCATGGCAACGCCACGCGGCCCCGCACGTCCGGCACCTTCCCGCCGCAGCCCCGGGGTGCTCTCCGCGCGGCAAGGGCTGGCCGAGGCGGCGCCAGCTGCCTCTGCTGCCCTGCAGCTGCCCTCGCGCTCCTGCCGGGGTCTCCCCCAGAGCGGCGCGCTAGCGGGGGGCCTGGAGAGGACTTGACAACCGACCTCCACGGGGCTGGCCGCCGCGGTGCCTGATCGCAGCGGCTGAGGCCGCACCGCAAAACATCGCGCCCAGCTCACTTCAGTGCTCCCTGGGGAACCTTTCTACGGCTGGAGGCCCGGCCCAGCTGTGGAGACCCCCGCGAGTCTCGGGCTAGCCCGTCGCCCGGCAAGGAGTGGGGTGGGGAGCCCTCCCGGCGACCTGAGGGCAGCTCAGGACACGTCAGTCTTCCCACTTCCGCCTTCACCCGAGGGGACCTCAGTCCGGCGGAAAGCTCCTTTCCTGGAGCTTTGAGGGGGCCACTCCTCCCAGGCCGAGGCCGCTCCGAAGCTCACAGGTTTCTCCAGGGGAGGTTGCGGTTGAGACCTGGCTACGAGGACACAAACGCCCTTTTTGGATAAGCGTTGCCGCGGGTCCGGCCGCTTATCCCCGGGAAGGTTTGGGTTGGGCGTTCAAGAGCAGTGCCCGCTGCTCGCGCCCAGTGACTGCCCGGGACCCGGAGCCCGGGCGGCGGCTGCGCCCACACCTAGGGAACGCTCGAAGCATTTGCTGGCTGAACCAATGGGACTCGCCACCGACTGCTGAGGCCGAGCCCCGAGAGGCGGTTCAAGGTCCTCAACTCGGGCGGGGGTGAGGCTTCTGGGGCGTCGCTGTGGTAGGACAGCAGAGGACACGGCCCATACAAGGGTCCTAGAATCGGATCTCACCTCACTGCTGCTCTGCCATCCGTCCTGAATGGCCTCTCGCCAAAAACCAAATGCCGTAAATAAAAATATCTTCCCGAGGCTGTACTTACTGGAGGCCTTCCTGACCGTATAGCGACCGTCCCGTGTCCGACGATAGGCAAGCCTGGGCCGGGTTTGGTGCAGAGGCACGCAAAGAGATCGGGTATTTGCTCTTTTACCCCGTGAACTGGGCAGCCTGACGCTTGTTGTTAATTGCAGGTAAAGAACCTTGACATGCTTGCTTCGGTCTCTATGTTTTTACTCTTTATCTCTGTATATGTGTTTGAGCATCTCTTAATTTTGTATTGCAGATTATTCTGGAAAAGTTTATCCTGTCAAGGGATCTGCCATTAGGGAAATTCCTCTGGAGATCAGACCCAGGGACCGTGACTTCGTTTTGGCCACCTGGGAGCAACTTAAGGTTTCCTTTCCTCGAGTAAGGAAAGTGGAAAATCTCAAGCGGTTTCTGGCTTGAAAAGCCCTTCATTTACTCATTACTGCCCTCTCTGACCCAGCCCTCCTCCCCGCAGGAGGAGGTGAGGTTCCAGGAAGTAGGGGGTTGAGTTTTTTAGACAATCAAGGGGGTTGAGTTTTTTAGACAATCAATGAATTCTGTAATTAGAAAAGTAACTTAGAGTGGCTTTGGAATAATCTTTTAAGTGACAACCTCCTGGTCTCTAAACCTGGGTCTCCTTCACAATTAACAGCCGCCCCCATAAGATCAGTGCCACCAAGCCTCCTCTGCTTTTCTCTCGAATTATCTTCCAAATTGCCCTCCATGCTGCCTTGGTTCAGGCCCCATCTCCTCACCTAAATTATCATGACAGCCACCTTGCTAGTCTCTTGGTCATCTCTACCCTTGGATCCATTTTCCATACTGCTGCTGCAAGGATTTTTTCTTTTTTTAGTCTTAAAGATGTCCTATTTCCTGCAACAGTGGTTCTTTTTATAAAAAAAATTTTAATACAATTTTTAAAGGTAACTTTCCATTTACAGTTATTACAAAATATTGGCTATATTCCCTGTGTTGTGCAATACATCCTTGAGCCCATCTTACTCCCAATAGTTTGTACCTCCCACTCTTCCACCCCTATATTGCCCCCTCCCCCTTCTCACTGGTAACCACTAGTTTGTTCCATATATCTGTGAGTCTGTTTCTTTTCATTAAATTCACTAGTTTGCAACAGTGGTTCTCAAATCTTGGTGTGCATCAGATTCAGCTGGAAACTTATTAAAAACATAGATACCGGGACTTCCCTGGTGCCATATCGGTTAAGAATCTGCCTGCCAATGCAGGGGACATGAGTTCGAGCCCTGATCCAGGAAGATCCCACGTGCCACGGAGCAACTAAGCCCGTGCGCCACAACTACTGAGCCTGCGCTCTAGAGCCCGCGAGCCACAACTACTGAGCCTACGTGCCTAGAGCCTGTGCTCTACAACAAGAGAAGCCACCGCAGTGAGAAGCCCACACACCGCAAGAAAGAGTAGCCCCCGCTCGCCGCAACTACAGAAAGCCAGCACACAGCAACAAAGACCCAAGGCAGCCAAAATAAATAAATAAATAAATAAATAAATTTATAAAAAATAACATAGATACCTGGGTCCCACCAAATCAGGATCTTGGGGAAGGAGGTGACTGGGCATCAGTATTTTTTAACAAGCTCTGACTTCAATGCACAGCAAAACTGAACCATGAGTACATAGGATAGAGTCAAAAAAAGCTTGGCATATTAGGCCTCTCAGACCTGCATTTATTTTTTATTTATTTTTTTTTTTATTTTTTTTTTTTGTGGTATGCGGGCCTCCCCCTGCCGTGGCCTCTCCCGTTGCGGAGCACAGGCTCCGGACGCGCAGGCTCAGCGGCCATGGCTCACGGGCCCAGCCGCTCCGCGGCATGTGGGATCCTCCCGGACCGGGGCGCGAACCCGGTTCCCCTGCATCGGCAGGCGGACGCGCAACCGCTGCGCCACCAGGGAAGCCCAGACCTGCATTTAAATTACTTCTCCAGGTACATTCCCCTCTGGAACCCTATCCTGTATTTAAATTGAAATGTTGAATGTCATATTTTCTCAAGCTTGCAAGCTTAATATATAGTTCCTTCTGCCTAGACTGTTCAATCTACCATTCCCTACTTAACCTGCCTGGAGACTTCTCTTAAACAGTGCAAATGCCACCTTCTCTATAAAGCCTTCCCTTAACATTTCCTTACAGGCTTTGTTTATAGAACTTTATCTCACTGTACTGTTATTTTAACAACTTATGTGTCTGTCTCCCTTGCTAATTGCTAACTCCTCACAGGAGGATTATAATTTATCCATCTTGGTATCCCCAGAACCTAGCAGTGCTTTTGTATACAGTAGGCAGCTTAATACACACTCCTTGAGTGGACTGGTTTACCTGCTGTACGTGATGAGAACAGAGGTACCACCAAGCTGCCTATCCAGGGGAGCAGAAGATAGGCAGGGCTGGGTAGGCCTCCTTACCACTGTGTGCCCTGGACAGTTGTTCATCTTGATAGACTGAGGATGTAGATCTGGCTTCCAACAGGACTTTGGAACCACCCTGCCAGCAGGATCAGCCTGTCAATAAATAGGAATTTACCAGTAGCCTATGGCATAATCTGTTGGAGTTTCTGTTTTGTTTTGGAGGATGGAAGATAACTCTGATTCTTCCTTTGTTATTTCCTCTGTGTGCCACCCCCTCCCCCCAGATAATAACCCTTCTGACCACAACCTCTTGTCCTCTGTCTTTCCCACCAAACTTGTTCCATTTCACTGAGACCTGCAACCCCTCCCCCTGCCCTTTGGCCTTTTTCTAGCTTGTCTTCCTAACCCAAGCAGCTTAGATTCTACATTCCATCATTTTAGCCACATTCTTGCCTATGTTCTTGATGCCTCTCCCATTATTCGTTCACGGCAGCTGCTAAGTGAAACCTTAATCTTGGGTCAATATGTCTGTTAATATTCAAGCACCTTTATCCAGAATGCTAAAATAATAACACTATGATATGTTAAGATTGTGTGTCCATAAGTTGTGTTTTCCAATCTCATTTGGGCCCTCAGTGCTGCCCAGTAATGCTCATTTTCCAAATCAGCTCTCTCCCATTCTCCACAAGCCTTTCTTCTCAAGTCTTTGACTTCATATCCCTTCCCTCATCAGCTGACCTCCCTTACAGCCTAGTGGGAGATGCAAGCAAGAAAAACAATTACAGACACCATGTTAGAGAAAGTATTGGAGCTGCAGGAGCACCCAGGATGGAGGAACATCTAATTTGGGCCTGAACAGTCGGTAAAGGCTTCCTTAAAACAGATCATCAGCTAAGTCCTGAAGGGAGAGCAGGAGTTTGCCAGAACAGAGGGAACAATGAAGGAAAAGCAACTGTTTGGGTGGAGCATTGCATGTATGTTACAAGAGAAAATCGGAGAGGTAAGCAGGGTCAAATTTGAAGCCACATAAAAGAATCTGGACTTGATCTTAAGGAGAATGGGGAGGCGCTGAATTGTTATGGGAATAAAATCAGATTTAATCCCTAGACTTCAGGGTGAACACACTGAGGGGAGGGGAGCAGAAGGCTTGCTGGAGTTAAGAAATGAGGGGTCTCGATGAGATTCTTAGGGAGGACGGAAAGGTCTGAGGAAATAAGGCCTATAATAGAACCCTCGGGGTGTGATTAAGGGATGGATGGTGGGGGAGGCTCCAGTGGAACCTGAGAAATGGCTAGAGGGATGGAAGGAAAACTGTAGAGTTCAGGGTCATGGAAGGCAAGATAAGAATGCATTTCAAGGGGACTTCCCTGGTGGTCCGGTGGGTAGAACTCCACGCTCCCAATGCAGGGGGCCAGGGTTCAATCCCTGGTCGGGGAGCCCACATGCATGCCACAACTAAAGATCCCACGTGCCGCAACTAAGACCCAGCGCAGCCAAAATAAATATTTTAAAAAAGGAATGCATTTCAAGGTTAAGAGGAGTCTCCATCCCCACCTCATAAATCCGAGTGATCCTTGTAACTGTCTTTATGCATATAAAGGTATGGAAGTGATTTTTTGTGAGTTTGGAGCCTAGGCCTCAATTGGTCATGCAGCTTGTTTTTTGTTTGTTTGTTTGTTTTGCGGTACGCGGGCCTCTCACTGTTGTGGCCTCTCCCGTTGCGGAGCACAGGCTCTGGACGCACAGGCTCAGCGGCCATGGCTCACGGGCCCAGCCGCTCCGTGGCATGTGGGATCTTCCCGAACCGGGGCACGAACCCGTGGCCCCTGCATCGGCAGGCGGACTCTCAACCACTGCGCCACCAGGGAAGCCCCAGCAGCTTGTTTTTTTTTTCTATTGAAATTCAGTGCAAACTGTGTGAGGGAACTTGGGCTACTCTACTGAATAATGGGATCATACGCAGAAACAAACCAGCCCAGCTGAGATGATGCCACCAGCTGAATTACCTGAGTCCAGCTCAATTTGTTCAAAAAAAAAAAAAAAAAGGTTGTTATTTTAAGCCACCACCACCACCCCCAAAAAAGAATACGTTTTAAAGTTAGGTTCCTTAGAACATGCTTCTACAATACCTTGTGATTCTCTGTGATATTCTGACACTCAGGTGTTTCTCATGCTGGATTATAAACGCTAGCAGAATAGGGTCTCTCTTGGCCTTATTGGTTATTTTCTCCCAGGACTCCGTACACTGCCTGGCACATAGCAGGTGCTCAATAAACATGATTGGTTGAAAGGACCAGATCCACGGAGCGAGTCTCACCAGATTATAAAGGTACCTCCGGCAATGAATATGTTCCAAACTGCATTTTCTTCTCAAGCCTTGTGGCCAGTGGTGGATAGAAGGTGAATTATGATGTGTGCAGAACATGGGACCTTGGGGAGTTCCGTAACCAAGAGGAGAAAGAAGTAACAACAGCCAGTGGAGACAAAAAGAACTGCTTCTCCCTTCTTCCCTCTCCAAGTTCCTAGTGGAGAGCTGAGCCCAGCATCCCAGACTTGTGTGACTTCATAGGCAAGCTTTTGGAGACTAACTTCACTTTGGTACCTTAGCCTTCAGCGGCTCAAGGTTGTTGGCTTTCTGAGCAGACAGGAGGCTTTTAAGTAGCAAAGCTCCCTGCTCTCAGCAAGCCCAACACCATGGGAAAGGGAGACACCTTGGAAGCACCATCCACCTCGGCCTACCGCTCTGTCATGGAGGAATATGGTTACAAAGTGGGCAAAGTCATTGGCAATGGCTCCTATGGGACAGTGTATGAGGCTTACTACACAAAGCGGAAAGTCATGGTGGCTGTCAAGATCATCTCAAAGAAGAAGGCCTCTGAGGACTATCTTAACAAGTTCTTGCCCCGTGAGATACAGGTTGGAAAGGGGGCTAGAAGAGGGAGCTGGTACCAAGCTGTTTAAGGCTTCTCAAAAGGGGTGTGGTTAGGAGGGGGTGGAGCCAGAAACCCCTATACCACAACTGAATGACTCACTAGGCAGCTAGGAAAATTACTTGATGTAAATTCAGCTTCTTTCCACCTCACCTCCAGACCCTCAAGAAGTAAAAAGTGCAAAGCATAGGGTTTGTCCATAGGCCACCAGCCCTCTGGGGTTTGATTCTGTTGCAAAGTTCTAGGAAAGTAGCAGTGGGAGAGTAGGAGAAGGCTGGGAGCGCAGCCAGGGTGCTCCCTGCCTGGGTTTGATGGGTCCCTCTTCTGGGGCCAGGTAATGAAGGTCCTGCGGCACAAGTATCTCATCAACTTCTATCAGGCCATCGAGACCACATCCCGGGTGTACATCATTCTGGAGCTGGTTCAGGGTGGTGACGTCCTTGAGTGGATCCAGCACTATGGGGCCTGCTCTGAGCCCCTTGCTGGCAAGTGGTTCTCCCAGATGACCCTGGGCATCGCCTACCTGCACAGCAAGGGCATCGTGCACCGGTGAGGGCGCTGCCACCCAGACTGGGGCCTTTGGGCTCCCAAGGGGGGTTTATGCACGTCTTCCATGTTCTACCCTTTTTTCTTCCCTTGACCTCCCTCCTCAGTATCTAGGCCTATTCATCCACTTTATTTTAATCATCCGGTCAAGAACATTTATTAAGTACCCACTGTAAGCAGAGCACTTTATGAAAAGTGATGGTGAGCTCCTAGTGATCCTCAGGTACCATCCTCTCTTCCCTTTGGGCTCTGCTCACAACTCCATGACTTTCCTTCCTCTCTGCCCTGTGTCCTCATAATGGCATCTCTCTCCCTCTTTGCCTTTCCTTATCTCTAGCCTCTGACCCCTGGCCCTTCAGCTCCCAGTCTAACACTAAGCCCTCTCCTGACCCCCAGCCTTTCTGCTGCTGGTAGGGACTTAAAGTTGGAGAACCTGTTGCTGGACAAGCGGGAGAACGTGAAGATATCGGACTTTGGCTTCGCCAAGATGATGCCTTCTAGCCAGTCTGTGCGGAGTAGCCCTTCTTACCGCCAAGGGAACTGCTCTAGCCACCTCAGCCAGACCTACTGTGGCAGCTTTGCTTATGCCTGCCCAGAGGTCTTGCTAGGCCTGCCCTACAACCCTTTCCTGTCTGACACCTGGAGCATGGGCGTCATCCTCTACACGCTAGTGGTTGCCCGTCTGCCCTTCGATGACACCAATCTCAAGAAACTGCTGAGAGAGACTCAGAAAGAGGTCACTTTTCCACCTAACTATGCCATCTCCCAGGATTGCAAGGTGCTGGCTCCCTGAGGAGGGCTGAGGCCTCAGGGGTGACCTGCAGAGAGGGAATACCCAACCTAGACCTCCCAACCCCAGGGAAGCCTCCCCCTGATACCAGGGCCATTCCACACCCTTGCCCTGCCCTAGAATAGTGGGGAGGGCTTAAAGGGCCAACCTCTGGGCTTGCACCTGGGACGTGAGTGATAAGCAAGTTTTAGTCTCTGTCTCTTTAGGCAAGAAGGGGATTCTGCAAGGATTTCCCCCAAGGAACCCAGCCTTTCCTTCCCCTCAAGGTGTTGGCTTTCTGAGCAGACAGGAGGCTTTTAAGGGTAAAGTCAGGGCCACACTCCCTTTCACCAGAGTGGTGTGATGGGCTATCCTGCTTCTCTCTTAGGTCCAGCTGCTCATTGTGTGGCACAATGCGGGCCAGCTCAGCCGAGACCTCTCTCTCCCCTGCCCTAGAACCTGGTCCTCCAGACACTACGCCAAGCAACCAAGCGTGCCACCATCCTGGACATCATCAAGGATCCCTGGGTGCTCAAGTTCCAGCCTGAGCAACCCACCCATGAGATCAGGCTGCTTGAGGCCATGTGCCAGCCCCCCAGCACCAATCGTCACCAATCCTTGGAAATCAGTACCTGAAAACGGCGGAAGGAGGAGGGGGTTGAAAGAGGAGCAAAGCAGGAGGATCTTGGGCTAAAAATCTTTCACACCAAAAATAAATCTAATTCCGTTTTAGTTTCATCAGCTAGAGTCACATTCTTTCCTCAGGGGAACCTTAGCAGGGAACACTGCTGAGGGTGAGAGGTGTGTTTCTGCCCAGAGCTTGTAACCAGTCATCTTGACACTGGTTAAGTCAACGTTATAATTTACATTGTAGCGCATATGTGGCTCATAGGTGAGTGGGTTGGGCGTGCTCAGAGGAACACTTGCTTTGGGGAAGCTTCATTATTCTGGCTGAGTACATGCTCAGTTTTGTCTATCTCTATGCATTCTAAATGTTCAAGTAGTGGGGTAGAGGTTGCTCTACCCTGATTGCTCGGTTTGGTCACAGCTCTGCCTGTCTACAATCCAAGGGGACGGCACTGCTCGTTCTTTTAGAGATGGGTATCAGGAGGTATGTAATATCTTGGTTCCTTCCTCCTCCAAATGCCACCTTACCCACTACTGAAACAATCCTGGTGAATCATGGTCCCTCATCATTGCTCCTACACGTTGAAGTGACAGTTCAAGCCTATGAACTATGCGTTCCAGAGAAAGAAAACCTATTGACCCCTTATCCCCGTACGTCTCCTTTCCTACCCTTGAAAGTGGGCTTTGTAAGGGGACGGCTGGTGAGTCACGGGGCTCTCTCGGCAGGGGCACCACTGGGTGAAAGCAATGAGGGAAGGCTCAGGGACAGCTCCACAGTTCTAGGATAAATAACAGATGGCAGTTTCCTCACCCTCAGCACCAGGCAGCTCTAGGACACACCAGCTTGAGAGATGGAACAGTATCTGCCTGGAACATAGTAGGTTGAGATAATGGAAGCTCCCATTTCTCCTATGCTCCAACTCCCCTTCATTACTCTCATTACTACTCATTTCTTGAAACAAAGCTCCAAGGACCAGGAGACGAGTTTCAGTTGTAGACAAGGCAGTATAAGCACTAGGGTTCCATCCGCCCAATTTTATTGCGAACGAGGGCACTGTAACTGCTATCAAAGGGAGCCCAGGGGCTCCTCCTGCACCAAGATCCTTCTTCAGGGTTGAGCCAGGGATGGGAGGGCGACAGACCCTTTTCTCAGGCAGGTCACACTACCATCCTCAGCAGGACCTCCCAACAAGGCCATGTTCCTTTAGCTTAGCACTTGGCACTTAAGGAAAAGAGAACAATGAAGGCAGCGTCAGGTAGACAAGCCCAGACTCATCAGGACACCCACTCAGCCAACTGCTTTAGTGCTTCTTCATCTTCATCCGTTTTGGGAGCTTTGGGGAT
This sequence comes from Physeter macrocephalus, assembly GCF_002837175.3. Lineage (NCBI taxonomy): Eukaryota > Metazoa > Chordata > Mammalia > Artiodactyla > Physeteridae > Physeter > Physeter macrocephalus. Next base: position 99,580 of record NW_021145303.1, read on the forward strand.
AAGGATACCCAGAGAAAGAAAGAAGTGTTAAGGCCTCAGCAACTTCCAACCATCCCCTCCTATAACACTCAGAGCCTGCAGCACGCTGTCTCCCAGCAAAGAACCTAAGGGTATGGTCTTGCTTGCTGGGCTGCTGCTAATTCCCACAGCACCTTTGTGCAAATCAGAAGAAGCTGCCTCTTTCTCCGGGCATTTGCAGCCCTAAGCCAGGGGACACAGTTTGCTGAGTGAAGCACAGGCCTGATTTCAGTGTCCTCATTCCCCTTCAGCCAGGTGCCCTTATATAGTCAACAACCTGTGCAACTGTAGCAGCAACCCTCTCTGCCTGGATCCTTTCAGGCAGGATGGAGGAGGAATAATTCTTCCCCATATCTATCCCACCCTCTCAAGTCCTTGAGATGATAGAACAGCCCTGGGTACCTGGCCCTGCAGGAAGATGTGTAGAGGGTACACTTGGCAGTGTGACTGGGGGTTCCTCCTCCTTGTCGCCCACATGTAACAACTCTTGGGCCAATTCCTCCTGCTCCAGCTCCTCTAGCTCCTCCAACAGTTCATCCTGGATATGGGATGACAAGATCACTCAAGACAAAGGAAAATTCTACTTCAAAAACATACCACTTTTGGAGTTTCCCCCAAACCTGTCCCACAATTCTCTTGGGCATTCCTTCTGGCTTGTCCCATGCCTTCTCCAATATTCCTTGACCCCTCACTCCCAATCACCTCATCCACATCATCTCCAAATCCCATGGGTCGAGAAATGGCATCTGAGATCTGCTGGGCCACCTCCTGTTGTTCTGTGATGTCAGCCATCAATTCATCCACCTTGTCAATGTCCCTGAGAACAAGATACATGGCCCAGAAATCAGGTGACAACCCTGACTTTTTCATCTCACATGAATGAAGACCCTCCTGCCTGTGGCTTCAGACTGACAAATCCATGGCTACTAGGTAAAAGAGATCCCTGGAAAAGTGTGAAGAGGCAAATCTGGGCTAAGAAATGGCAAGAAGACACACTGGGGAGGAATGGTTGCACTCTCTTCTCTGAAGGATCTTTAAAAATGAGGAAAATTGGGAATTCCCTGGCAGTCCAGTGGTTAGGACTGGGCGTTTTCACTGCGGAGGGCCCGGGTTCAATCCCTGGTCCAGGAACTAAGATCCCACAAGCCTTGCGGTGCAGCCAAAAAAACCACACACAAAAAAAGAGGAAAATCATCTTTCCTCCCTAGAATGCCCCAGCCAGCAAAGAGATCACCTTGCAATAAGCAAGGAGGCTGATAGGGATCTAGCCATCACAGGCAACTCTACTGTAAATTCACATCTGGAGAGGTTTTCATTAAGATTCACAGTACAATATCAAGCTACTCTCCCCAGTGCCTGGGCCTCCTCCTCCCCTCCCCCCGTACCCACATGTCCTGGTAGGCCTTCTTCATGCCTTGGGCAGCAAGCTCCATGGTACGAAGCACTTCTGCATTGGTGGTGGCATTCTCGATGGCCTCACGCTGAAACTCCAGGGTGGATAATGTCCCGTCCGTTTGTGCCAGCTGCTGTTCCAACCTTTTCTTCCTCCGCAAAGCCTGTAGGGCGGCTGATCCAGTCCACACCCTGAACATCAGAGCCAGAAGCCCTTGCTCCCCGCCAGGCCCTCCCTGGTGGTGCCTTTCCCTCCCCCATTACCTCTCTTATTCTTGGTCCCATGCTTCTTGGCAGTTTGTAGCTCCTGTTCAATCTTCTGCTCCAGAAATTCCTGTTTTCTGATCAATATCTTCTCCGTCTCCTTCAGTTTCTGTATTGCCTCTTCAGGGGTTGGCCCCCTCTCCTTCTTCTCTGGAGTCCAATGGAGCAGCCCACATTGGGTAAAGGAAAAATATTAGCCACCGATTATTGAGTGCATAGTATGTGCTAGGCACTTGTCTGTGTTATTGTTAATCCCCAAACAACTTTCTACGATGAAAGTACTATCTCTACAAATGTGAAAACAGGCATAAAGAGGTTAACATTTTGGTCTAAAATCACAATTACTATAGTAAGAGACTGCAAAGGAATTGAAATGTGACAGTATGATTTCCAAAGCCAATATTCTTTTGCTATTCCTAGTTACCTTTCAAGCCATTTCCAATTGCTTTTTTTAAATGACTTTTTTTTTTTTTTTTTTTTTTTTTTGCGTTACGCGGGCCTCTCACCGCTGTGGCCTCTCCCGTTGCGGAGCACAGGCTCCAGACGCGCAGGCTCAGTGGCCATGGCTCACGGGCCCAGCCGCTCTGCGGCATGTGGGATCTTCCCGGACCGGGGCGCGAACCCGTGTCCCCTGCATCAGCAGGCAGATTCTCAACCACTGCACCACCAGGGAAGCCCCAATTGCTTTTTTAAAAATAGAATTTATTTTTTTAGAGCAGTTTTGGGTTCACAGCAAACTGAGTGAGTGGAAGGTACAAAGACTTCCCATATACCACCTGCACCCACACATGCATAACCTCCTCATTACTGTGTTCCCCACCAGAGTTCAATCACTTTTTTTTTTTTTTTTTTTTTTTTTTTTTTGCGGTATGCGGGCCTCTCACTGTTGTGGCCTCTCCCGTTGCGGGGCA
>NW_021145303.1:102905-107545 GCF_002837175.3 Physeter macrocephalus
CACACACACACACACACACACACACACACACACACACACACACACACTCGGCAGCCAGAACTCCTTTTCCCTAAACATACCATACTTTTTCCTGCCTCTGTTTTGCACAGTTACCTCTTCCTGGAGAACCTCAACCCCCCATCTCGCATACTTCTAGCCTTCTGGATCACCACCCACCGTGCCTGCTTCTTCCGCACACCCCTGGTTTTTAGGAAAATCTCCATCACAGAGTCGCCACACTACGCTGTAAATGCCAGATTTTGTTTGTTTAGGAAACTCTCCATCACGGAGTCGCCACACTACGCTGTAAATGCCAGACTTTGCTTGTCTTCCCGCACCACAGAGGAGCTCACGAGGGCTACCTTTCTTGGGTCACCTCAGATTGCCTCTGGCCCAGCATAAAGGAAGCACCAGTGTTTTGGAAAGGACTGGATGCCGACAGGCAGCAACTTGTTCCCCAGGCCTTAACAGCGGGAGCCAGCGCTGCTGCCACGCTCTCCACTCGCGCCCCCTCCCGGGCCTCGAGCTCTTCTCTCCGAGGGAAGGAAGGAAGGCAGCTGGAGCCAGGCGCCCTAACAAGGCGGCGCCTCCTGGCCCGGGAGAAGGCCTTGCTGGGCCACCGGGGTTTTCTGGACAGCGTCTCCCGGCTCTCTCCCCGCCCCCTGCGGCCAGCACCTCCCGGGGACCAGTCTCGCCCGGGCTCACCCCTCCCGAAGAGCCGGCCGAGCCCACTCATCGCGACCCTCGCCTCTCCCGCCTCCGCCCTACGGCGTCCTGTACGCTTCCGCCTGGCTCCCGGGAGGTGCTGTGCTCATCACTCCGAGACCAGCCTCGGCCAATCCTTCCTTGGGGCACCGCGGCGACATCATCAACAAGCGCCAGCGAGACCACTATCACGAGTGACCCGACACACCAGCCCCAAACCCGCGCTCCTCTTAAAGCGGCCGCTTCGTTTCCCACTATATAAAAAGGTCGCCTCACCCTCCCCACCCCAAAACAAAGTCTTTGCTTCCTGGAAGGAAATGTGCAGGGTTAATGCACCCCACTACTTGGGGCCAGTGGAAGAGTTCTTCATGCCCTTGACAGAGCTCAGGAGAGGTGTGGGGATGGGGAGAGCATAAGGGGATCACAGTCTTGGGTTTGCCACAAGTTTATAAGGCAGAACCTGATGCAGTCTAATGCCTCACATACTGGTCTTGGCACCTCCGTTTGGCCCACCCCGGGTGACACGCTAGAAAATTAGAAACAACACACACTGGGTAAGATCTCTTCTGCCACACACAAATACACTTTTTTTTTTTTTTTTTTTTTGCAGTACGCGGGCCTCCCACTGTTGTGGCCTCTCCCGTTGCGGAGCACAGGCTCCGGACGCGCAGGCTCAGCGGCCGTGGCTCACGGGCCGCGGCATGTGGGATCTTCCCGGACCGGGGCACGAACCCGTATCCCCTACATCGGCAGGCGGACTCTCAACCACTGCGCCACCAGGGAAGCCCACAAATACACTTTAATAATTTACAAATGCACCTGAAAATGCCCTGCTGATTTCCTTTCAGTTCTATGCCTCAAATGAGGCTCATCCACAGGACTGGACCTCAGAGTCCAGCTTGTGCCTTTGCAAATGTCTCTAATCCTTGAGTTAGGGTCCGAAGGCTCATTCCATTCTGGACATGAATGCTGGTAACACCTAGAAAGAAAGAAGCCACAATTTCATCAGGCCTTCAGGGCTCCCTATTATGACTCTCACTTTTTGGGGTGTCACCTGCATGCAAACTATCCATCCTGTACATATCTACCTAACCCCTTCCCTCTTAGGAACCCTTTCTCCTCACTCCCCAAATGGCTAGCCTTTCCACTGAGTCAGTACCCAGTTTGCTGACATCTACAATATTCCGCTTTTCATCGTCAAAGAAGATCATCTGGGAGAAAGGAACTCCAGTCTTCTGCTGCAACCTGTACAAGACACGGCGAAGGTAACCACTCTGGCTTCTTAGCTCCTCCAGCCTCTCTGGTCTTCTGTCTCCCTGCTTCTCCCCTTATCTCAGCGTACCTCTCAAAGTGCGTGACCTTGCTGCCTGGATAGATCTCCCGATGAACAAAGTATCTGACAAGGTCAAAGAGCTCCAGTAGCTGGTTGGCCCCTTCAACCTCACCTGTCCTGCAAAAAGGTGTAGTAGATGGGATCAGGAGAGTGGAGGGCCAAGGCTGCAAGTGAAATTATGTGTAACCAGGGGGAAATCAACTTGCTGTTCTTCCGGGATGGGTAGGCATCCTCCGCCCTGATTCAATTCCATATCCTTCCTGTCTGACACAGGTGGCACTGAGCCAATGTTTATTAAACAAAATGCACAGGAGAGGGTACAATTCGAAAAATATACAAATACCTGCAAATTTGCACCGCCTAAATTTTTGCAGCCAAGGGGTTACACGGGAAGTCACCTCATGCATGCACCTCTCAGCATTAGACCGACTCAGTCGCTCTTCTTACCGTGAAGCGGCCGCGACAGGCACCCCCAGGCCCTGCAATCGTTCCAGGACCTCAGGCACCTCTGGGTACAGTCGGACGGCCTGGCCCCGCCTATCTCGTACAGTTCCATCACTGGAGAGGGCGAGAGTGTGCTCAGCTCCCGCGGGGCCCCGCCTGGCCCAAGGCCTCCCCAGCCCCGCCTCACCTGCTCTTGTGGAACGGGGGGTCTACGTGCGTGTCCACCCAGAACGGCCACAGCGTGTAATCTGTGAGAGGAAGAAGGGGGAGGTCTCAGCCTGGGCGGGTGCAGGGCCTCGAGAGCACCAACTGGGGTTTGGAAAAAACTGTGCCCTACGAAACTCTTCCCAATCCAGCCCCTCACCTAGATCGAAGACTACGAGCTTCGGGAGCCGCGCCATGACCAGCACCCGCAGGCTGCGCGCACGGAGGCGAGCCTTGCTGCAGCGGCTCCCAGGCCGCCCCACGGACCTTAGAGAAGCGGCGACTAGAGCGTCGCCAACCTGAGCTGGGAAGATCGGCCCCAAAACCTCGCAAGAGCGCCTTCTGGTGGTGGTGGTGGGGAGGACCGCAGCAAAGTGCCAATGCGACTGCTCACAGGATCGCAATGGTCCTCAAGTCTCTCCAAGGGATATTCTTCCCTTGCTTCTCCACCCCACCCGGCCTCGCCAGCTTCTACTGAACTAGAGGAGACAAGGGAATCCCTTTCTTCTGACACCCGTCTCTCATTTTATCTCACCGAGTCCTAAAGTGATCCATCATAGCTTGTCACTCCACACTCATCCTTTCTCCATATCAGCCACTCCACCGTATAGAGCCTAGAGCCCTCGGCAATATTCCAGCCATAAAAGAATGCAGTGTCTGCTAAGCTCTTGATGCCTTTCTTGAACCAGGCCCAAATGTCCAGTAGGGTCACAATGGGGGAGAATTCACTCTCCTGGTTTCTACCACCCATGTCAGTAGTATGCTGACAGATATGTAACAATCAGTTTGGGGAGAAGGACTGATTTGTATTGTTTGTCAATTTCTGTAAACCTACCATGGCCAATTTCAAGCTACCAACATGAAGTCACTTAATATGGGGTTAGGAAAGATGCCAACAATTAGCTCTGGAGCAGGTTAAGAGCTGGCTCCAGCACACCACTGAGTGTAGACTCTTAAGAGTCTGAGAACCCCTCTAAGGGCACGTTCTCTTACACTGTCCTACTCCTTCAGCCTGGTGTAACTGAGTGTGCATTGGCCCATTTTGATTTCAGTCACGTTTGTGCAATAGAAGAAAGATTCCAGGAGGCCAGGAAATATTTTATTGACAACCAGGGACATAGCCATTAACAGAGGGAAGCACACAGGACTGCAAACTAAAACCCAATAGCCAGCAAGGGTCCTTTGGGCCAGGAACACTGCATCCTGGGGTCCTCACAGTCTCCCACCAACAGACACACAAGACTGGGCATCCAGGAGAGGGGGCAGTGGCTCTGGTGTCCCACAGTGTGAGAGGATACATGATGCCTCATAATGAGCGACAGGGCAAGGAGGTGAAATGGAGGCGGGGGTCCATCACTGCCTAAGACCACCTCCTCCTCTCAGAGCCAATACCAGGTGGAGGACTGAACCACCTAGTATCTTGTAATCAGCTGCTGTCTTCTCATCATTCCTGCAGGAAGAGGCAAAAAAAAAAGAAAAAAAGGTATTAGAAATACCATCTAGAGCAAGGTTCTTAACCTGGGTTCATGGATCTGTCTGGGGATCTATGAATGCAGATGAGAAAAAAATTACATCTTTATATCTTTACTAACCCCTAACTGACATTTGATATTTCTTTCAGTTTTGAACACAGGCAAAAAACCCACAGGGGTATTATTAGCAATATGGGTAACTTGTTAACAACAAAAATTAGATATTTTCCTATCATTTCACAACTGTTTGTAGGTATCTTGAAAATCTTTTAAAATTATAGTAATTATTTCCATCATTAGATCTTAATGAAGTACATATATCATAAACTTGCTTTTTTAGTAGTGTGATAAGTGTATTTCGATCCCATTACTTTTTTTTTTTTTTTTTTTTTTTTGCGGTACGCGGGCCTCTCACTGTTCTGGCCTCTCCCGTTGCGGAGCACAGGCTCCGGACGCGCAGGCTCAGCGGCCATGGCTCACGG
>NW_021145303.1:107799-112866 GCF_002837175.3 Physeter macrocephalus
CACGAACCCGCGTCCCCTGCATCGGCAGGCGGACTCTCAACCACTGCGCCACCAGGGAAGCCCCCATTAGTTTCTTTTGTAATTCCATGCATTTTATGTCTGCAAAAATCTAATTCTGAGAAGGGGTTCATAGCCTTCATCAAATTGCCAAAGGGTCTGAGACAACAAAAAAGAGGCAGGCCTGCTCCACCTCCAGTACTTGTATCTTCATCTTCACATAAGATGGCCACACCCTCATTCCCATTCCAAACTTACATCTGTTTACCACTGTAGATGAGCCGCTGCTGCTGTGGGGGGATTCCCTCTTTCTCCTCCACACGCTCCTTAATTCGCTCCACCTTTAGGGGTACAAGTAGTCAGGGGTTGCTCAGGGGGAAGGACCATGGAACGGGAAAGAACAAGAGCTATGCAGAGAGTATGAGAGCAGAAGGACTCAGTTCATCAGCATACCCAAGCAAGTGTACATGTAGGGAGATAGGCATGGAGAAGTATTGGGAGTACATTACCTTGTCTGTGGGTTCAATGTCAATCTCAATCTCCTTTCCGGTCAGCGTCTGAAACAGGCAAGGGTTTCATGAATCCTATAGCCCAATATACAATTTGTCTCCTAGGTAAAACATCCTGGCCTAGTCTTGGGGGATCTACTACCTTCTGAAAAATGCACATTCTCAAAGCTGATTTGAAGTGTCAGAAATTTTGACCACACCCGATTTCAGACATTTTTAGGCTGTGAACAACTTTGATAGGGGAAGATTCTGTAAACCATTTGACCCTTTTAATCTCACAGGTCATCTCACCTCCCATTCCGCTAGAATCCAAGAGAATACCATAACTCCTTTCGATAAGACAGTAATGAGAATTGTCCTAAGGAAAGTATTCCTCTGAGAAGGACCTTGTCTTATGTACCAATGCTAGAAATTAACATTCAGATAACTCAAAGAATTCTCAAGGACACTGGAGATCACCTCTGACCAACTTTTTTTTTTTTTTAATATTTATTTGGTTGCGCCGGGTCTTAGTTGTGGCAGGAGGGCTCCTTAGTTGTGGCTCGAGGGCTCCTTAGTTGTGGCATGTGAACCCTTAGTTGCAGCATGCATGTGGGATTGAGTTCCCTGACCAGGGACTGAACCCAGGTCCCCTGCATTGGGAGCACAGAGTCTTAACCACTGCACCACCAGGGAAGTCCCTGACCAACTTTTTAAGTAATACTAGAATTCAGCATTCTCTTCTCCCATATCTTCTCCAGACTTCCACCTAAATCCTAAATTGCAGCTCTGTTCTTCCTGACTTCTTCTATAGGCAAAGGGCTGCTGATATCCAAACACAATAATTATACTCATTGTACACTTATAAATGTGCTTCATCCAATCTAATCTCCCATCCATCCTTGCTCTTCAAACTCCATCTGCACCAGTCTACAGTAATCCATAATTTAGGGGGGGCATTTTTCTTGCTTCTACTGTTTTTCTTGTTGCCATGCCCTCTTCCGCTCTTTTGCAAACCTTCAAGGGACACTTTAAGATTGATGACTTGTCCCCAATACACTTTAATAGCCATTACAGCTAGTTGTTTAGTGTCAAACTCTCCAATTTATACTCCAGCTCCCTAAAGGACAGAGACTGTTCAATCTTCCTAATTTAAGCACAAAGCACAGTGTTTGACATAGAAGCAGTCAATAAATATTTGTGGAACGGCTAAATACACCGATGATCATGTTATGATCACAGCCAACATTTACCGAACACTTTCCAAGAGTCAGAAACTATGCTGAGTGTCTTACATGCGTCAATACATTTAATCCTTGCAAGTACTTTTGAGATATGTACTATTACTATCACCATTTATAGTTGAGGAAAATGGGGTTTGGACAGGTTAAAAAGCATGCCTATGAAGTCAAAAGGAGAGTATGAATCCAAACTCAAACTCTCTGGCCCCAGAACCTGAGCTTTCAGCACTGTACTCAGTACTGCCCAAGTCTGGCTGATCTAGTATTGAAACCCAATGTACACTCCTGTGGTGGACTCACAAAATAACATATGGTTCCTACTTATGGTATTCACAAAGACCAGCATGAAGAAAGTACTTAGGATCTAATTTCTCAACCATGAGAATGGTTCACTACTAAGGATATTTCAAAAAATGCAAGAGTAACTCCTTTGGATTGACCTGTTTGGATGCAAAAGAATAAATTACAACAGTAATTTTCAAGTTTCCACCCCAACTCAAGCTGGTCTGTTTGAAAATTTTCAATAGTCTATGGTAAAATGAGAAAAATAATGACAACAATGAGATTTTCATGAAACTAAATATTTTCAGGTGTTAAAATGTTCTTTTATGAAACGACAGTGACAATATATGGTATATTTTTAGGCTCCTTCCTGACAAAATGAAAAGTATGTAATTCCATGTTGTCCACAAATTATCTCAATTTATTGATCATAATACTTTAAATGCAAAGACTCTTTAACCAGACAATTCTATTTCTAGATAACTAACCTAAAGGAAAAACTTGAAATTTGAGTACGTATTCAAAGAGGAACATGTGAGGTTTACTGCAACACCTTTCATAAAAGCAAAACACTAGAAACAGCCTAATGCCTATTAATAGGAAAACTATTAAACTATGGTACATCCATAGAATGATATATTTATTATACAACAGTTTATACACTAACATGGAAAGATCTAAAGAATGTATGATTATGTATCATTTTCTATATGTAAATATAGGGCTTCCCTGGTGGCACAGTGGTTGAGAGTCCGCCTGCCGATGCAGCGGATAAGGGTTCGTGCCCCCGTCCGGGAAGATCCCACATGCTGCGGAGCGGCTGGGCCCGTGGGCCATGGCCGCTGAGCCTGCGCGTCCGGAGCCTGTGCTCCGCAACGGGAGAGGCCGCAATGCAGGGAGGCCCGCATACCACAAAAAAAAAAAAAGTATACCTATCTCCTAAAATTATGATTATCCTTGAAAAGGGGAGTAGGATTGAGGAGACCAAAGCTAACTCTCCCTTTATCTGTACTATCTAATAAAATATCTAATAAAAATATATTACTTTATCACATGAATATTAATAAATATTCATTCGGATTTAATAATAACAATTTTTAAAGAGTACAAAAGACTCTAACAGAAAGCCTAGAACTGGTCTCCCAAGAGTCAGATGCTTGGGCTTTATGACATTTGAAAAAAATTATTGGTTTATAAAATCTAAAACTCTAGCACTGGTCCTTTGTTTCTGAGATCGACTATAGAAGCCTATGAATGTATCCAGAGAGCAATCCGGCATATGGTGTCCCAGCAATAACACTTCTGGGAAAATAATCCTCTGTCCAAAAATATACATATGACAATGAATTGCAACTTTATGAAACTGAAAAACTAGAAACACAATCTAAATATCACACAATTGAGGGTTAAATAAATTATGGTACAAACACAGGGGGAAAATCACACAGTTCTCAAACAATGTTTAGACTAACAGTATAATTCTTATTTTGTAACTAACTAAATAAGCACACACATACATGTATTTATATGCTTTCAAAAAAGTTTGGAAGGATATAGACATCAGTGCTTTTATCTTGAGTTGAGAGATTATGGGTGATTTAAATTATTTTCTTTGTGCTTTTCTGTATTTCTCATTTTTTAATACCATGAATACATTGGGATGAGAAAAAAAATTTAAAACAATATCCTTGATGAGAGTATAAGGAAACCATTCTGTAAAGCAGCACTGTCCACTAGAGACACATATACAATATTATTATGTATACATACACATATATAATATTATTATGTCCACATGTCCACATATACAATATTAAATATTCTAGTAGCCACATTTTTAAAAGGTGAAATTAATTTTAATATTCTGAAACCCAATATATTCAAATTATTAATATATTTTACATTCTTTTTTTCTAACTAAATCTTCAAAATTCTGTGTGCATTTAATATTGACGGCACACCTCAATTCAGATGGTAAGTTATCATCTGAAATACTTGATCTGTATTTAAATTTCACAATTTACAGTTGAAAAAGTACGTTTACATTCCCAACTTGTTCCAAACAAGTTAAAAGGTTTTCCAACTACTGAATAAAGTTTCAGTTCAGTTACATTAAATTAATTAAAATTAAATACAAATAAAATAATTGAATTCCTCAGTCTCACTAGCCACATTTCCAGTGGTCAATAGTGCACGTGGGCTAATGGCCACTGTACTGGACACTGCTCAAGCATCCCAGCTAATGTAGGAAGCAACAATAAAATCAGAATATCCCCATTTTGTAACCTCCAATGAAATAATGGATCTAGGCAATGACTAACGTCACAGAAAGCAAAACAACCTGACAGAAGTATATGTCACTATACCACCTATGAATTATTCTCACACATGAACAGACAAAAAGGACTAATCAAGCCTCTAGATCTTATTACCAATTGATAGGAAATACAGAGGAAAGAGGAATATATTAAAAGACAGCATGGGGATGTAAACAGCAAAATCCAAACTATAGAAAACTCTATGGGACCAACCACCTAGATTATTCAACAAGAAAAAAATGGGGGAAATGGGGAATTAAAGGTTTAAAGAGGCCTAAAATACTTATCAACCAACTACAATGTATGAATCTTAGCTGGATCCAGATTCAAACAGATTGTAAAAAACAAATGAGACAATGATAGTGTGAAATCACTGTTGGTTTTTTAGGTGTAATAATTATGGTTAGGTTAGTAAAAAAAGTTCTTTTTTACAGATAAATACCGAAATATATACAAATAATATACGCTACGCTATCTGGGACTTGCTCCTTAAAACATAAGGTAAGAAAAGTTTGTAAGTATAAATAAAATAAGATTGGCCATGAGATGATCGTTTTTGAAGCTTCGTATAGGGTGCATTATTCCTTCTCTCTGCTGTTGTATATGTTTGAAATTGTCATAATTAAAATCATTTAAAACTGAACAATTTTAAAAGATATTCTTTTTTTTTTTTTTTTTTTTTTTTTTTTTTTTTGCGGTACGCGGGCCTATCACTGTTGTGGCCTCTCCCGTTGCGGGGCA
>NW_021145303.1:112896-125712 GCF_002837175.3 Physeter macrocephalus
ACGAACCTGTGTCCCCTGCATTGGCAGGCGGACTCTCAACCACTGCGCCACCAGGGAAGCCCTAAAAGATATTCTTGATTTCAATTTTAAAACACCATGGCATACTGGATTTCTTCCCTCAAATCTGGTCATTGTGACCTGGGAATACATTCAATGCTATTCAACTAGTCTATGATGAACCTAAGCCTGACATTCTGCTATAAGCACTGTAGGGGATATAAAAGAAATTAAGTGACCCAGCCCTTGCCAACAATCTCTTTCAAGTGAAGATTTACAACCAAGAGACACTGAGACATACAATTAATAGAACAAACCAATATACTAGAAATGCCATACTGAATGTTATCGTCCAAAATACAAGGGGCAGTGACAAAGTGCTGTGGTGAGGGAAAATCAACAGTGATTAATTTAAACCTGACTGAGATAACATTTCACACCCACTAAAACAGCTATAATAAAGATGGCTGCAGAGCAGCTGGAATGCTCACTCACTGCAGCTAGGGATGTAAAATGGTGCCATACTTTGGAGAACTGTTTGGCAGCATCTTTTAAAGTTATACATGACCCAGTAATTCCATTCCTAGGTATTTATCCAAAGGAAATGAAAACATAAGTCCACAAAAAGACAATGTTCATATCATCATTTCTGGCTATTAGAAGCCTTCTTCATAATAGCCAGAAACTGGAAATAACCCAAAGGTCCATCAACAGGAGAATGGATAAACAAATTGTGATATAGTCATCTAATGTAGTATTACTCAGTAAGGAGAAGACGCTATAGACACAACAATAGACATTATGCTGAGTGAAAAAAGCCAGACACAAAAATTATATATTCTATAATTCCATTATATGAATTTCTAAAACAAGCAAAACTAACCTATGGAACTTTCAGAGGGCAGGGGTGAAAATGTTCTAGATCTGTGGCTACACGGGGGTATACTGTTGTTAAAAACTCCGTGAACTTAACCCTTAAGAGCTTTGTGTTTTATGTTTTAAAAAGCATGAATGAGAAAACTGGGGCTTGGATAGTAAAAACAGGTGTCCAAAGTAATTTGCTAAGAGGAATCAATGCAGGATCTGAGGTTAGGGAATAATATGATGAAAAAGGTTAAAGAAACCCTGTACACTATGATTTTGTACACCATATTTTGGAATAGACTCTAAACTTTATTATTATTTTTTAAAAATACATATACTTTATTTTTTTAAAGAATTTTTTGATGTGGACCATTTTTTTTAAAGTCTTTATTGAATTTCTTACAATATTGTTTCTGTTTTATGTTTTGGGATCGAACCCACACCCCCTACACTGGAAGGTGAAGTCTTAACCACTGGACCACCAGGGAAGTCCCTAGACTCTAAACTTTAGAGGGGAATGGCAGTAGGAAAATCTCGTTGGAGGTATCCCAACAAGAGGTATTTCTCTGGAAGTATCACAGAGAAATAAAGATATAAGTTAATGAGACCCCAGACGAGAACAAGGGTGATGGGAATGGAAAGAAAATCAACAGAAAGATGTATCAAAAGAAAAATTAGGTTCTATAAGAGAACAATGATTTTAAAGAACTGGGTTCCAGGTAAATGGTAAATTGATGGGATCAATATATGAGATGAGTATTGGGAAGATGGCTTAAGACAGAAGATGATGTATTTAATTTTAGAAACACAGAGATGAGGTATCAAGAGAAGTTTTAAATCACGAGTGTGCCAACTAAAGGATGTCAGTTGCCTCCTGGTTCTACAAGAATTAAGTCATTAGCCACTGCAGTCGCTGACCTTCAACCCAGCCTGAAAGGAGTTCAAGGTGGAGACCAGGAATGAGGCACATCAGGAATGTGCTCTGGGAAAATTAATAGAACAGGCCTTTAGATAGTTAGATATTTTCAGGAGAAAATTTTATGAACCCAAATTCTTGCATCTTCCCATACTTAGAAAAGCACTAAAACCATTAACTAAGATATCTGTTCCTCCTGACTAGCAGCAACCTTCTACCGAGATGTGTGCTTGATTTCCCTTTGCCAAAATCACATACATGCTGACCTCCCCCACTTACCTTCGCAGCAGTTCCTCAGAGCTATCTAAGAGGCTGTCTCCTGGGCTAAGGTCCTCAGTAAGTCCCCAAATAAAACTGAACTCACAGCTCTTACGTTGTGTGTTTTTCCTTCAGTCGACAAGGGATTTAGTTGTAAAAGATTGCAAAAAGAGATATGGAATAAGTTACCTACATGGAGAAGGACAGTGGAAGAATGAATAATTCACAAAGGAACCCTGCTAAAAAACCTATCATTTGTATAGTAATTCACAGCTAACTAATTGCTTTATTTATTTAACATACAAAAATGTATTTAACATACAAAAAAGAAAGAGAAAGATGGACAGAGAAACCTATTTGAAGGTGGAAAGGAAAGTGTTTTGGGAAAGGAGCCTGACAATTTTAGAGAAGTACTAAATAAAAATGGATTCAAAGAAAGTAGAACCTTGCATACTCCCCAGACAAGCAGAAATGCAGAATGTTAGAAACGCAGAATCTCGGGTTCCATTCCAGACCACTGAATTAGAATCAGCATTTTAACAAGATCCCCAGGTGATTCTTACACATTTTTAAGTTGAGAAGCCCATCTAGAATACAGTATTTTGTTAAACTTGCAGGTCTCAACCCATCAGTGGGTTATGAAATCAATTTGGAATAGAATTCAAAATACCAGAGCATATCACACACAATTATTTTGTGTTTTGTATGGGACCATGAGGTAAAATTTTTTTGTGTAGGTTGAGATTTAAAATAAGGTTTACAAAACATTGAACAAAAGTATAGTAATAACCTCTTCTTTGGACTAAGGGAGGACTAAGAGAACCTGAGAATCCATATGTATTGAAATGACATAAGCATTCACTTGCTAATGTTTCTCAAGACTTTTTGGACAGTGACCCACACTAAGAAATACATATGAACTAATATCACATCCATGCATGTAATATACATACAAAATAAAATCCAAAATTTCACAAACAATCCTCTTACCCAGAAGTATACCCTGATATTTCTATTTGCTTGTGACCCACGGACTTATTAAACTGATTTTACCACTAGTGACTGTTTTATAGGTCATTACTCAAAATTTGAAAAACAATGACCTTTAACATGCTGCTTGGCCTCAATCCTTAGCTAAGATGGTGGTTCAGAAGGACTGAAGAGGTTAACGGCTATTATGCATGATAAATACACTAAGGAGCTGATGAAATAACGACAGACTTCCTTGGCAGTTTTTTTTTTAAAAAATGCTAAACTAACGTTGCACTGCATCAATTGTTATTTTTGTCCCTACCTCTTAAGGCACAAAAGAGGAAATAGCAGATAGGACTAATGAGGGTTGGAAATTGGTGAAGAACCACGGGAGGCGGGATGGAGATGAAGGAAACACTTCTAGTACCAAGAACTAGGGCACTGATAACTAACCTGCCTCAGTCAAGGAAGTGAGGCTGGTCCAGGATGCTGGCTCAGAAAGGCAGGTGCTAACTGAACACGCTCCCAGCTTTGTTTCCTGAAGGCCGGCTGAGATACTACACCTTGGCAAAAGCTCACAGTCTAGTTCCTGGGAGGCCCCGGTTCCCTAGGCTAACGTTTTTGTGCTGTACTCGGAGTAGCCTACGTTAGGGGCTGGGAGAAGCAGGTAACTTGGGCATGCACGATGGAGAACAGAGATTATTCCAAGAATCCGAGAGAGAGGGGGGCCAAGATGCTGCTAGGCCTTCTCTATGACCGCGGGGGTTCTAACACAGCGAGACCCCGGACAAAGGCGGCCTCCTTCTGGGTCAAGGAACGGTCCCGGAATGAAAGCAGGCACAGCACAGACCCCGGGGTCGTCTGGCTGGGCCAGCCTCTGCTCTCGAAGTCCTTTTGGGCAAACCCCCCCCCCCTACATCCCATCACCCCTCGCGCGGAGCCCCGAGGCTGTCAGCCCCCTCCAGGCTGGGGAAAGGCGTGGTTTTCCTTCCCGGTTTCTCCCTTATGGCACAGCGGCCAGCCCAGTACCACTGCGTCTTGGCAAGGCTGGAGGTGCTCCCACCTTCACTTTAATTAGCATCTTCTTCCCAGTTTGGGGCTGCACACAGATAAGTTGCTGCTTCTACCGCTGCGATCGCCGATGCAGCTCCCCAGCACTCAGCCTGTGGGAGTCACTTCTGCTTCCGGGTCACTGCCTGGCTCCTCCCCCCGCCCCCGCCGCTCCCCTCGCCTTTTTTCCACGGGTTCCGGAAAGGCTCAGGAATGCCTCAGCGTTTCCTTTCTGTGGCGTGGTAAAAAAAAAAAAAGAAAGAAAGAAAAGGAGGCGGCCCGCCTAGTTACAGCAGAGATAACGCCTCTGCAATTCTGAGAGTCCCCAGCGAGCCGGGGCTAGTATAAGGCGGGGGCGGAACGAACTACTGCTCCCATCATGCCAGGGGGCAGCTCCGCGCGTCTCACCCTGGGAGTTGTAGTCCCCAGCCCCTCAGATCCAACGGCATCCTCAGTGTGTGAACTCTGTTACCCAGAAGGCCTCCAGCACCGAAGCTGGAATTTCTCGGTTACTTGTTCTCTCCGGCAATTAGCGGAACCTGTTAGCGCTGCCCACGAGGCTCAGCGGGGCTGCGCGAGGGTAGTGGCTAATCAGGAGGAGCTTCGGTCAACTGCTACCTGGCCACGGCGACAAGAAGTGAGTACCCCTATTCCGGAAGCTGGTTATGGGATCCCACCACTCCTTCTCACTCCCAAATCTGCCTCTTATCCCAAACTGCTCTTTTCAGGGGCGGGAGAAAGAAGAGTAGTGGGGTAAGGAACGCACCATTTAGGGTCACTCACGACTCCATCCTAATTCTTCTCCCCAACAAATAGTATCTGGGTTGAAGACACCGAGAGTAAGTGAAACCACACGGGTCTGAGGTGACGGTCTTCAGGGACTATGCCTCGATCAATGCCCTGACCTTCCACAACTTAAGCGAGGAGAGAGATGAGCCCTGCCGCCAGCCCTAACAGAACATTAAGTTCTAAGGGAAAATTGGCTCAGCTACCGCCTCCTGACTTTTCCTACCTTCCAGCCCTCAGATTCGCTGCTACCCTGAGGTGCCTGCCATGCCTCACATCGACAACGACGTCAAACTGGACTTCAAGGATGTCCTGTTGAGGCCCAAACGCAGTACCCTTAAGTCTCGAAGTGAGGTGAGCCTGCTTCTCTAGTTGCTCTTTCTTGATCCCAAGCTCCTGGAGGGCCAGGACTGGGAAAGATTCCTGGCTTTTACCCTCCTGCAATACTTGTTTTTTGGATAAATGAAATGCTTAGGTTCCTGTTCATATCTGCAGGTGGATCTCACAAGATCCTTTTCATTTCGGAACTCAAAGCAGATATACACTGGGATCCCCATCATTGCAGCCAATATGGATACCGTAGGCACCTTTGAGATGGCCAAGGTTCTCTGTAAGGTAGGACTTCCCTCATACCCCTTCCTCATGGTGTCTAGTTTTGTGGGCTGACTGCAGAGGTATCTGCATCCCCACCCCCATCCCAGGTCGACTCTGGCAGTTAACAGTCAGGGTGCTCAATTTCTGTTTTCTGCAGTAGTACTAAGGCCCCTTTATCTGATAACTTTAAAGGGCCATCTGAGTTAATGAGATTCAAAGCTAAATTTTGCCCCCATTTTAACAGAACTTTCCCTTTTCTCCTGTCCAGCAGTTTATACATCCTGCCAACTTTTCCCACCACCCAGATCACTCTCTCCAAATCACCTGCATCCCTCTTTACACTATTGTTAGGATACTCAGCATTCACTGTTTTAGTCCAGAAACTAGATATAGTTTGAGCATTCAAAAATTCCTAACTAGAAGATCCTAGAGAGAAGAAGTTTATTTTCTTTCATGCCTGTTTTGTTTTGTTTTTTTTAATCTTCCTCTTCTTTAAGTCCTAGGTTCCTGGGTGTTTCTGGGACATGCACAAAATGGAATGTGTTTTTCTTATATACAGGTTATTGCTCATTTTCAAAATGGAAGCTGCTGCTCCTTTCAGTAATATTACCTGCCTCTGTATTTGTAGCTGAGAAGGTAGATAGTTTGGGCATCCTGAGGACATATGCACTCTTCTGGTTAATCCAGGTAGCCCTGGTTGATGGATTCTGCTGCTGCTTGTGGCTCTGTCAGCCTTAAGGACTTCATCTCCCTTTCTCTATTTTTGACTGCTGTAAGTCTTTGTGGAATGTCTGCTGTCATTTCTCTGAGGTTCATAGTTACGCAGCTTTAGTACTGTATTACTATTGCCATTTACCAACTGCTTAGGAATCCCACTGTTGCCCATTGTCCACCTGGCCTGTCCAACAGAGTTAAGGAATGGTGAATCTGACTTCAGTGTTAACAAATGTCCTATAATGTATGGACCTTGCCGGGACTATCTTGATGCTTTATGTTGAGACTGGCTTTTCATTACTGCTGAGTGCTGAAGAAATCAGATTTTTAGAGATACAGCCAAGTCTCAGTAATAATTAAAAGGCTGGATGCAAGCAAGGATCTTTTTCTAGATCTCTAGCTTGGTATGTAATTGGATATGCTCATCATGCCACCCTATGCCAGTATATCTCCAAGGTCTGCTGACCTAGTGATTTTTGTCTATTAGCATATTGATGGCAGAGTGTTGCTGAGAAAGCACAGTTCAGTACCAGCGTTAGCTAGGTAGTGTTGATGATGATCTCTGAGTATTATAGCATTTGCACTTCCTTACTGCTGGCTGATGCTTGACTCCCTTGGGTCTCTTGTCTGTTGCAAGATTTGTGCTGTCTTGTCTATTTGCATGTCTGCACTTTTAAATCACAAACACCAGCATTCACAAGTGACCTTTGAATGCCTTTGTCAAAGAATTGGGATGTTGTTTGCAATTTGTTGAGCTAGGAAATACAAGTCTGATGAGTCTTTATATCCTTGAACTTGGTTGACTGAAATAGACTGAATGAGACAGACTTTTCAGGTTGGTCCATGTCTCAAGAAAATTTGTCCTTTACTTTAGCGGAGATGGAGAAAGGTTAGCACCTTACTGACTGTTAACCTTAAGGCCTTACCTCTTGTGATTTTGTGAGCATTTAGGCTCACTGAATTACTGCTGGTAAATGGACCAGAAGATACCCAAAGTAGGTTAGCTCCGTACTAGGTTATCAAAGGAGGAGGGGCTGAGTCAGTGCAGGCAGACACTGGCTCCGTCCAGCCTCTTCATGGTTCTTTCTTGTCTACTGCTTGTCCCACTGCACCAACAGCTTGTCCTTGTCACCTTTTAACTCAGAGGCGCTGTACGTGCTGGCAGGTGAAATCCAATCCAGGTGACTTAGTACTTTGGTGGGAGTGTTGGGCAAGTATTAGCTTATGGGGAAAAGCCCGACTGCATTTGTAGAGAGAATAATGGTGGAACTGAGGTTCGAGCTCAACCACTGACTTCTTCAAGCTGCTCTTTCCAGACTTCAGTCCTTTTGTCCCTCAGATAAGATAATATAAAGGTCTATTTTTAGAAAAAGAGACTCTTAACGAAGTTCCCTCCTTTTTGATGGCTCTTTCTTCTCCCCAGTTCTCCCTCTTCACTGCTGTCCATAAACACTACAGCCTCGAGCAGTGGAAAGAGTTTGCTAGCCGGAATCCTGACTGTCTTGAGGTAGCACTGGTCCTCCCCTGATCCATTCCTTAGCCCAGTCTTCCAGGAATCTTTGTTTGGCTTCCTGGGGACCAACCCTTACCTCCCCACCCCTGTTGGCTAACCAACCAGGTGGCTTCTTACATGCTAATGGCCCTGTTTCTCTCACAGTATCTGGCTGCCAGCTCAGGCACAGGCTCTGCTGACTTCGAGCAGCTGGGACAGATCCTGGATGCTATTCCCCAGGTGAAATATATATGCCTGGACGTGGCCAACGGCTACTCTGAACACTTTGTTGAATTTGTAAAGGATGTGCGGAAGCGCTTCCCTGAACACACCATCATGGTATGTCTCTGTTACCCTGTAGTGGGTCCATTCCTCTCCTTCCTCCACTCTTTCCCACCACACCATTTTGTTACACCACTTCCTTTCTCCTCTGCTGCATTTCCTAGTCCGCTTAATCATGTCACTGGGTGATTATCCATGGTTCCATGCTTTAAATGTTGGTGTACTGGCCAGTGCCGTCTTCTCCAAACCTTGATACCTAGTCTTTGTAAATCCAGTGCCCGACATCACTCACTAAACCACAATGGAACATTTCTGCATCGTACATACCTCTGGTACATACACACCTGCCCAAAGGTATGGAGAGATACTACAGTCATACTGAAGGGGTTGCATGAGATGATGTTTTATTTTTTTTTACAAGCTCAGGGGAGTGATGACAAAGCCTTACTTTCTTCCCAGCATTGAGGGGTCTCTCTGTTCTGTCCATCAAAAGCAAATACAATTGTGTAGATGGGTATTTAGCCGACATTACCATGTCCTCCCCCTTTCCCTGAAGCCAGAGAGGTTTCATGACATAACAGCTTAAGCAAAGGATGTGTTTGGGTCTTTTGGAGGAGAGGGGGAGATAAATCTACTGTAAATCAGATGTGAGCTTGTTCCAGTTGGACCCCCGCTTTACCCTAGTACAACAGTGACACTGGCCACTCACCCTTTTACCTCAGCTTGGAAAGCAGGGTCCTTTGAAGTGACTGGTCTAAAAGCCCTCAGAGGGCCCAGATAGAGGGAACCGAGGTACTCTTCTTTGTAATAATGCTGGAAGCACGCAATCGCCTCTCCTTCTGACCCTAAGAATGCTCTGTTTTGATGGTTCTGTCCCAGGCAGGGAATGTGGTAACAGGAGAGATGGTGGAAGAGCTGATTCTCTCTGGGGCTGACATCATCAAAGTGGGAATTGGACCAGGTAAGCTGGTTCACTGGGGGCCACTGGCCACCGCTTCAGTGGCAGACACCTGCGGAGAACTTCCCTCTCATCCTTGTCACGTTCTTCTCAGGCTCCGTGTGTACCACCCGGAAGAAGACCGGAGTGGGGTATCCACAGCTGAGCGCAGTGATGGAGTGCGCAGATGCTGCCCATGGCCTCAAAGGCCACATCATTTCCGTAAGGCCAAGGGCAGGGTAGGGTATGAGGCTGCCAGACATCTGGGTTCTCTGCCAGGTCTGGAGGCTCTGGTAGAGGTGGATCAGGACTCCTGGGTTCCTGTCAGCTTTGAGGTGGGCCACTGGGACCTCCTAGAGGGCTTGGGGCATCCATGCTCTCTCTTCATAGTGCTCCTTACTTTGCAGGATGGAGGTTGCAACTGTCCCGGGGATGTGGCCAAGGCTTTCGGTAAGGAGGGCACAGAAGGAGGATCCTGTAGAAGAGGATGAGTCACCTCTGAGGGTCTAGGATCAGGCTAGGGAAGTCTAAGAAAGCTGTTCAGATTCTTTTATAATATGACTAGTGACCCAGAAGCCTGTGGTGTCATCTGGGGCAAACCAGCAGGGGAAATCCTGAGACTCTGATGTGGACTCCCCTAGTGTGGGCCAGGGCCATCTGCATCATCCCCTGGACTGCGGGACAGTGCAGATGCCGAGCCCCACCCTGGACCCATGGCATCTGGCTCTGGGGAGTGGGGCTACAGAACTGCACTTTCCCAGCTTCCTAGGTGATCCTTGTTCACACTGAAGTTGGAGAGCTTTGCTCTTGGGACACTTGAAGTGAGTCTTGTTCGGCTGGGCAGAGTAAAAAGAGGTGACTAGAAGATGGCGAAAGCAGCAAAAAGGAGAAAGCAGAAGCCAGGCAGGGCATGTCCAGACGCTCTATTTTAAATTCTTGGAAAGTCCACTGACGAACAGAAGCCAGGGCAGAGTAGGCCTGTGCACTGGGTTGTGGGCCAGCTAGGGAAACAAAACCAGGAAGATGCCGGAATCATTGGCAGGCCTGAGAATTTTGTGTGAGTTGCTTCTGAGGGCGACCATGTTAGCACCTGGGCCAGATTCATCTCTTTCCCCTCTTGTTGGTGCTGGCAGGGGCAGGAGCTGACTTTGTGATGCTGGGCGGCATGCTGGCTGGGCACAGCCAGTCAGGTGGTGAGCTCATCGAGAGGGATGGCAAGAAGTACAAGCTCTTCTATGGCATGAGTTCTGAAATGGCCATGAAGAAGTATGCCGGGGGCGTGGCTGAGTACAGGTAGGTGTGGAGGCCAGAAGCTGAGGGTTCTTGGAAAGCGTGACTTTCCAAGTAAGGTGGTGGCAGAACTTGGAAGAAAAGTGATGAGCAGGGACTAAATGCTAGAGGCTGGGCAGGAGTCATTGGGCTTAAGGAATCCAGACAGAAAAGGTAAGAAAGCTTTTCTTCTTCTAAGGGCCTCAGAGGGAAAGACAGTGGAGGTGCCCTTTAAAGGGGATGTGGAACATACCGTCCGAGACATTCTTGGAGGCATCCGCTCCACCTGTACCTACGTGGGAGCAGCTAAGCTGAAGGAGCTGAGCCGGAGAACTACCTTCATCCGTGTCACCCAGCAGGTGAATCCAATCTTCAGTGACAAGAGCTAGACCTGAGCAGTTCTGCCCTCCCAGGGCGCCAGCACCCACCACAGGGCTCCCCAGTGGGCCCCTCTCCCATCCCAGCTACTAGGGCTATTACTTGGTCATTTCCTATCCTCTCTCTCCTGAGGGCTCCTGCAGTATTCTGTACTTTATCTGCACATGCAAAATGCCCAGGGCACCCACTGGGGAGGAAGCAAGGAAGGCAGGCTGAGAAAATAAAGTTAAGATAATCAAATGGGAATCTGGGGACCCAGAATCCTGAAGATTATTAAAAGGAAAAGATGCTGATTCATACATAAGTGTTTTATGTGGCCTTGGTCTGGAAGAGGTAGGCTTTTAGAATCATATTTTATTAATCAGATTCATTAAATAGATCTTTGAATATCTACAAAGCTCAGAAGTGTTCATGTATTTTAAATACCTCAGTAAAGAGAGATCCCAATGACTTTGAGATTCTGGGGATTTCTGCACAAGGCTGGCATCTGGGTGCTGCTGCAGGGCAAGTGGAGGAGTTGGCACTGACCCAGTGGAGTCAAGGACAGTGAGTGCCCTTTCCATGAAGCATCTCCATTCTAGTGCCACCACCCCCAGGTAACCTGGCAGCGTGAGAATTTACAAGTATATTCTGGCATCAGACCACACACAGTATTTTCAGAATAGCAAAAGGAAATTTCTCTTCCAGGCTCTCAGCCCTAGTAACCCTTTTGGGCATGTCTGAACAACACTCTCCAAGGGAAGTAAAATGGCAAAGGGATCCCCTTCCAGCCCTGGAGAGGCCAGTTCTGTTTCTAAGGAATGACCTACACTGACCTTATAGAAGCCTTAATTCCCCTCCCTTGAAGGAAGACAGTGTTTTAACAAATCCAAAATTTATTAAATATTACAAAGTAACTTTAGCAATACAGTCAGGCAACCCAAGGCTGGACTTCCACTTTATTCCCCCTAAACTGCGTGAGAGCTGAGGAGGAAGGAGACAGGCAGAGTGCCGTGGGCATTCCAGTCTAATTCCAGTCTAATCACAGCAGTCTAGAACTGTCTGTACGGTTAGGAAGAGGGACAGACACACCACTGGGGCCAGAAGTGGGGAGGTATTCACAGAAGGTGGGGATCAGGGTGTCAAACTTTGTCTTCTGATAGTTTTCCAGAGAGTCCTGCAGAGAAGGGAGCAGGGAGATCCTATCATCATTGAAGCATGCCCTGAGCCCTCCATATCCTGCATCATACGGCTTTCTGTCTTGTTCTGCCCGCCCATCCCCTTCCCCAGCTTTCCATTCCCTCCTACTCACCCTTCCTTCCCTCTGGCCATTTTCTTCCTCTTCGGAGTCCAAAACCAGGTCCCCTATCGTAATGTCAGAGCTGCACAGAGATGGAGGACGCACTGCAGGGAGGAAACCAGAGTCCAAGTACTCTTCTCAGTGAACACAGGACCTCAGGAGTCCCCAAGAGAGGAGGCTGTCTGATCTGGTCCTGACTCAGGATACCTACCTGACTTCCTGGCCCTAGGAGGCGATAATGACAATCTCAGGGGTTTCATTGGGCAATCCAAGCAGTTCCTAGGGTGGGAGCAAGCAAGACAGGGTGAAAGGAAAGCAAGCAGGGCATGTGCTGCTAGTAGGGAGAAGCAACTCACTCCTTCTACTCACTCCTTTTGTTCTGAGGCAGACAAGTCAACTGGGTTCTCCTTCAGAGCCCTTCCTCCCAGGGTCTTGGACGGACTCCTAGACTTGCCAGTCGAGGCTGCTCTGGTGCCCACAGCACCTGCTGGATCTGCTGTGTGTGTCCCATGTTCTTCCCTGTTCCCAGACTTAGATATGACCTGCGTTGGTGAACCCAGATTCCTAAAGGGGAACAGCATGACTGTGGGGCGCTCCTTATGGCCTCTGCTAGTGGATGCCCACCGGGACTGGATTCTTCGCCGGCCTAGAGGGGCCAGATTGAAGTGGTGGCCAGTCAAAGGTTCCGGGTGCTTCCTTGAGGCTGGACCCTGAGGAAGGTGTGGGCCAGGCCGGGCTTTTGGCAGAGGGTCGTGGAGTGCTGGTCTTGGTTGCTGAGGAGGACTCTGCCCCATGGACTCTGTCATGTTCATTGAATCAGCAGCAAAGCACTCTGAAAAAGAAAACAAATCTCCTTAAAAAGGCAATATAGTAACACATCGACTCAGTCTGGTTTCTTACGCCTCAGGCCCATGTAACCCTTCCAATAGGCTGCCTCAAAAGGTCGCAAGCTAGGGCTTCCCTGGTGGCACAGAGGTTGAGAGTCCGCCTGCCGATGCAGGGGACACGGGTTCGTGCCCCGGTCCGGG
>NW_021145303.1:126048-139020 GCF_002837175.3 Physeter macrocephalus
GAACCATGGCCACTGAGCCTGTGCGTCCGGAGCCTGTGCTCCGCAACGGGAGAGGCCACAACAGTGAGAGGCCCGCGTACCGCAAAAAAAAAAAAAAAAAAAAAAAAAAAAAAAGTCGCAAGCTAAACACTCCACCCTCAAATTCTTAGTTCTAGATGGTCCTGGTACCTGGAAGTGGCCACCCCATGTCCACACCATATTGGCTCAAGACAAAAGAAGAAGTGATAGAAACTCCAGGCTGCATCCAACTCAGCACATCCTGAAGCTGTGGGTGGGGAGACAGGCATGAAGACCACAGGCCTTGATACAACTCCACCCCCTACCCCCCACCCCAGCATTCTGCCCTTATGTGTTTTGCCCTAGCAAAACCTGCTGTGCCTGCAGTGTAGGCAGTGCTTTTTCCAGCTGACACAGGTATTCAAAAAACAGCTTTTCCATGGCAGCCAGAAAAAGTTCCCCATACTCTTGTTCAAGTTCCTGCAGGAGGAAAAGAAGCAGGTCAGAAAAGGACTAGAGAGAACAGCTACACCATAGCTTCCAAAGCAGCCAGGCCCACCTGTAGCTTCGAAGCCAAATCAACAGGGGCTTCTGCCAGCTGCTTCACCTGCTGGCAAAAGGTTTCCTGAGCCTCTGAGATCTTCCTCAGATCCTGCTTTGTCTGTTGAGGGTAAGGAAGGCAAACAAGTTAGGGGCATCAGAATCCAGTGACCGGGAGGAGGAGCAACTTTGTTGCACCGAGTGTTAACTGGGGGTAGGGCTTGCTCCAGGGACGACTCACGGCTTTGGGGTCCCGCACTGCAGGTCCAGACTCTGGGAAGTGGCGATGCAGGGCATTCAGAACCTGGGCCCAAGGCCGGCCCTGCAGGATCACCTCCACCACCAGCTGTGAAGGGTACTGAGCTCAGAATCCCCACGTCCGGGCAAGCTGCCCTTTTCCAACCGGTTCCACCCCCAAGCAGTCGGCCCAGGACAGGTCCTCGCATCCCGTCCCTTTCCCCTCTACCGGGTCCTACTGACTCCAATACCTTGGCCTTTAGGCCCATACACAGGCGTTCATGGTGCCGGTAGCGAACCAAGCCGGGGGCAGCAGCGCGCAGGGATCGCAGAAACTCCAATACTCGCGGAAAATGCTCCACGCAGCGTCCGCGCACGACTTGCCAGCAGGCAGCGGCTGCGAAGCGAAGAGCGGCGGGACCGGCCCCCGGGGGCGTGGCCATGACCGGCGGGCCCCACCCCAGAAGCCGTCCCTTTGGGTTCCTACCTCTGGCAAAGCTTCCCGACTCCTCCTAGGGGCGGGGTGTCCGGTGGCCCTCACAGGCTCGGCTATTTCGGTCTGCGCCGTATAGTTCGCGATCCGAGACTGCGCCCTCCCATGGGCCACCGGAATCCCGGGGTTTTTCTCCAACTCGGGCTGGACCCTGAATGGAGAAGCTGGCCAGCTCCACTGGCAACAGGTCGTTCTGCCTTAAACGCCGCCGCTGTCTCGCACCCAAAGGCTACTTCGTT
Organism: Physeter macrocephalus; assembly: GCF_002837175.3. NCBI lineage: Eukaryota > Metazoa > Chordata > Mammalia > Artiodactyla > Physeteridae > Physeter > Physeter macrocephalus. The sequence goes on from NW_021145303.1 coordinate 127,555, forward strand.
TCCGGCTCCGCGACCAGTTTCCCTACCCGGGAGAAGGGTGGTGGTGGAGAACCAATGGGCCGCCAGACAGGGGAGACGTGACGTCGCGTCATAAGGCCGCGCCCCGGCAGATCCGGCGCCGCTGCCGGTCCCCGCCCCCGCTGCCCTGCACTTCCGACGGCTGCTGGGCGGCGGGGACCGGGGATATGGGACCCGCCAACGGCCCTTTCATTTCTTCGCGGAGCCTGCAGAGAAGGCCCGTCGTTCTTTGAGGTCTTGGCTTTCTAGTCTGTAAACCGAGGCTTATGCCACTTTCCCTCTCCATCGTCTTCACCCTCTCAAATACGATTCCTTAAATCCCAGCGCCCAAACCAGCGCCTGCAAAGCCTTCCCTGGGCGGCGCGCCGCTTGCAGTTAAGAGTTCAACTCTTTTTTTTACAGAATGGGAGAGGGCGCCCACCTTTAAAAAATAAAATTCAGCGGTTGGATTTGCTCCTCGCCATGTCTTCTCACAAGACTTTCAGGATCAAGCGATTCCTGGCCAAGAAACAAAAGCAGAATCGTCCCATTCTCCAACAGATTCGAATGAAAACTGGTAATAAAATCAGGTGCAACGCTAAGAGAAGACATTGGAGAAGAACCAAGCTGGGTCTATAACGAGCCTCACATATGAAGTGGCACACATTATCAGAACATCACTAGTGTCTGGAACAGCTGCCTGTGTTTGATGCTCTCTTTTCTTGATCTTTCCTCACCACTGCTCACTGTGTATCTCAGTAATAAAGATGTGAACCTTTTGTTGGAAAAAATTAAAAAATAAAATAAAATTCAAAGTTTGAAAAGATGCATCAGATTGTTAATCTGGTTTTTTCTAGATGGTGAGACTGCAGGAAATTTTTGTACTTTTCTGTGTTTGATATGTTTTTTTTTAAATCGTGTAGTTCTAAAATAAATAAAATAGATTTCCTTTTTCGAATTTCTGTTGTGCGCTTACTCCAGTCAGCCCCCTAATATAGTTGACCGTTTTACTTGTCTTTCTCCTGTCACCGTTCCTAGTGTCTCTCCTTATTTCCATTGCCAGGGACAGAACCTTGGCACACAGTGTATATTTTTTGTTGACTGAATTAATTACCTGCTCTGACTACCTTACAGGGATTTAGTGAAACTACCCTTTCCTTGGGACATCTCCTTTCTTAGATATAATGGCTGCTATATCCCTCCCTGTCTCCACTCAAGATCAGTCTTCTGAGGTGAGCCACACATTCGACTGCCCTTGGGACATCTAGCTGGAAGTTCCAAAGTACCCAAATTGGACATCTACGAAAATCTATCTATCTATTCTATCTTCCTTTTTACTTTTACCTTAATTTATTCTTTCCTTAAAGTTTTGCCTTTATGTAGATCTGAGTTTCTGACCTATGTCACTTTCCTTCTTTCTGAAGAATTTCTTTTAGCATATCTTGCAAGTTAGGTCTCCTGGCTACAATCTCCCTCAATTTTGTTTGAGAAACTATTACTCCTTCACTTTTGAGAGATAATTTTGCTGGATACAAAAGCCTAGGTTGGTGGGCTTTTTTACCTTCAACACTTTAAACATTTCACTGCACTCTCATCTTGCATGGTTTCTGAAGAGAAGTCCGATGTAATTCTTTTTTAAAATATTTATTAATATATTTATTTGGTTGCTCCAGGTCTTAGTTGCGGCAGGCGGGCTCCTTAGTTGTGGCATGCGAACTCCTAGTTGCAGCATGCATGTGGGATCTAGTTCCCTGACCAGGGATCAAACCTGGGGCCCCTGCGCTGGGAGCGTGGAGCCTTATCCACTGCACCACTAGGGAAGTTCCCCTGCTGCCCCGAAGTAATTCTTACCCTTGCTCCTCTATAGGTAATATGTCCCCCCCTTCTACCCCTCAAGTTTTGTTCAAGATTTTCTCTTGGTCTTTGATTCTCTGTTCATCCTTCTTTTAAGGACAGGAGCGAGAACTTCTAAGCTCCTTACATGCCAGACTGAAAACTCGAAGTTATCTTCCATTTTAAATTCTGTTCTTTCTCCTGGCCTCTGTATTTCTGTGCATGGCACCTTTCTTTACCCATGAGTCAGAAAACAAGACCATCACCCTTAACTCTGTCCTCTCTCTTCTCCAAATCTAATCCCTCACCAAGTCTAATCAATTCTACTTCCTACAGAACTTTTAAACCTACCCCCCTTTTTTTTTCATTCTCACTGACTGTATCTTATTTCAGGTTCCCTGTCTCTCACGTTGAGAAGACTCTGGTCTCCCCACCTCCAGCCCAACTCCTAATTTCTTTTCCATGTTGCTTTCATCATAAACCTGGTGAAATGCAAAACTGATCATATCATCCCTAACTGAAAGCTCGCTCTTACTTTCAAAAGAAAGTCCAAATTCCAAAATATGGCAAAAGGATTTTTAATGATCTGGCTAAGTTTACCTCTTCATCAACATTCCTTGCCACTTTGCACTTATCATGCCTCCTCTTCAAACTGATTGCATTTTCCAAATATACTGTGTTGTCTCATATTTTGTGCCTTGCACATACTGGATGATTCCTCTGTCCTTCTTGCCTCTTGGACTTGACTTTTTTTCATCTCTTGTGGCTCATCTGATAACTACCTCCATGAAACCCCTCATATTTCTCTTCCCAGGCTCCTCAGCAACATCCGGTACATCTTTTTTTTTTTTTCCACAGTGCGTGGCGTGTGGGATCTTCATTTCCTGACCAGGGATTGAACCCGTGCCCCCTGCAGTGGAAGTGCAGATTCTTGACCACTGGACTGCCAGGGAAGTCCCCTGTACATCTTTTTATCACCACCATTGTCAGGCAGAATATGTTTTGCAATGTTGTTGTAAGGATTAAATGAATTAGTAAATATAAAGCACTTAGAACAGTACCTGGTTCCTAGTAAATACTACATATGCATTTACTGTATTTTGAATGTTTTCGTGTCTGTCACCCCCACTGTTGGGAGCCCCTTGAGGGAAGGACTTGCTTCTTTCTCATACATGTTATGTCACTAGTGCCTCATGCAGCTTCTGGTTCATGTGTTCATGGCTAACATGAACAGCTCCTTTGTTAGTCCTCTGTGTCCTGCCCCAGGAGCCCCTTGTCTTGCAAACCTTCTCAAACTCAAAGGATCAAGACTAGAGGTTGGCACTTAGAACATTGGGAACTCGTGGCTACTCCTGGCCCAAGAAGGGTGGAGGCAAGGAGAGCATGGAAAAAGTACAGAAAGAAGAAAAATGGAAGGTCATTGTCCTCAATAATTAGCGTGCATAGGAGTCAAACCCCTTAGTGAGATTATTAAAATACAGACTTCTTGGCCTCTGCTCCAGGGATTCTGATTCATGAGGTTTATTCTGGGGCCCAGACATCTGAATTCTTTTTTTTTTTTTTTTTTTTTTTTTTTTTGCGGTACGCGGGCCCCTCACTGCCGTTGCCTCTCCCGTTGCGGAGCACAGGCTCCAGACGCGCAGGCCCAGCGACCATGGCTCACAGGCCCAGCCGTTCCGCGGCATGTGGGATCCTCCAGGACCGGGGCACGAACCCGTGTCCCCTGCATCGGCAGGCGGACTCTCAACCACTGCGCCACCAGAGAAGCCCCAGAAATCTGAATTCTTAATAAAAAACTCAGATGATTTTAATGCAAGTGGTCTGGAGATTATGCTTGAAGAATCCTGGGGTAAGAGAACAGTTTCATTCAAACCAAAGCCCAGATCCTCCAAAGGTCACCCAAAGGAAAATTTCCAGGTAGAAGAGAGCTATACAAAGGGTGTCTCTGAGACTCACCTTCCCTCACAGTTTCCTTTCTCTGGTGAGGGACACTAGTCCCTGTATCAGTGGATGGGACCACGTATCTGTCCTGTTCCATGAGCCAGAAACCTGGTGTTTAGCTTTATTGCTCCTTTCCACCCTCCACCCAGCCACGTCCCATCCTTCCCCAAGCCCTGTGAATTTTCCCTCCTAGATATTTCTCCAAGTTTTCCACCTCTGTCTCCAGCACCACTTCTCTGGCCCAAATCACCATCTCTAGCATAAAATATTACAGCTGTCTTCCAATCTGTGTCTCTGCATCCACTCCAGCCCCGCTCCAATCCATTACTTGACACCACAGGCAGAATAATCTGTTCAAAACACACAATGTGATCATGTCACCTCCAATTCCTTAAACTTTCCAAAGGCTTAAAGTGGCCTATGGGGCCCCACAAGGCTCTGTCCTGCATCTCTCAGCTTCACCTTCTCCACTCTGCCCCTTGCTCTCCTTGCTTTAGCCACACCATCCTCCCCCTCCTCCTCTACCCTCCTCCTCCCCCTCCTCCTCCTCCTTCTCCTTCTTCTCCCCCTCCCTCTCCTTCTTCTCCCTCTCCCTCTCTTTTTTCTTGTTTTGTTTTGGCTGCACTGCATGGCATGCCAGATCTTAGTTCCTCAACTAGGGATCGAACCTGTGTCTCCTGCAGTGGAAGCACAGAGCCCTAACCACTGGATCGCCAGGGAATTCCCCACACTGTCCTTCTTTTAGTCTTGTTTACTCTTCTAGATGCCCTTCCACCACAGGATCTTTGCACAGGCTATCCTTTTGCCTGGAGTGATTTCCCTTCCATCTCTACCTACCTATCCTCCAGGGTCACCTATCTAGGTAAAGCTTTCCTAACCACCACTGCCAGGCCAGGTCACACACCTTCACCATAAACTTCAGAGCTCTGTACGTACTCTCCTTTGTCTTGTGCAGTTATTCAATTAATCTCTTTCTTTCTCAGACTGTAAGCTCTGTAAGGCAGGAACTAGGTTTGCCCTGTGTTCTAGCACTTAGCCCATTGCTTGGCACATGTCATTGAATGTTTGTTAAATGGGTGGAGGAATGGGTTCATTATCTGCTACTATGGCTGGACCCTGCCAGTCAGAGTCTCCTGTAAAATTCTGTTCCAGCTGTAGACAAAAAAATCCCTCTCCAGGGTGGACCTTATAACAGCTGAATCTAGGCATTATTTTAAAAATTAACTTTATTTAAAATGAATTACAATCACTGTAGCCTGATCCATAAATCTGAGAAACATTTATAAGTCACATCTTATCAAATTTTTCTTTTAAATTTGTAATTAACTCCACCTGGTTTATTGTCAGGAAGATAAAATCTTCCTTTTGATGTTTTTACCTTTCCCAGAATTTCCTAAGAATTGTGACCAAAAGGGCAGACCTTCCAGCTCCCATGCCTGTTTGGGGAGAGCTCTGCTGCCTACAGGGTCTGCCATGCTTCTTCCACCCACTCAATGTCATCTTAGAAAACCAACGACAGGGATTCATACTTGAGCTCTCAGGATTCTACATCCAGGTCCAGACTTTTCTCCCTGGCCTAAGGGGCTGCAGGAGCTTCCAGCATTAGCCCCAGACTTTGCCAAGTCAAACCCACCTACATGGGATTCATGCACCCTGGTATCCAGCCTAGTTCTCCAAGGCTGGGATGGTTCCCTTCCCTGCTATTGGGCTTCAGTTGAAGCTACCATAGTCCACACTAATGTTCCCAACTTTAAATCTTGGTGCAGAAGGAACTGATAATACTGGGTCTTTACACTCAGGAAAACCTGGGCTACTGATGCAAAGAATCCACCTCCTCCCTAGAGATCAACTTTGTATACCAGGTGTCCCAGGAGAACCAAAACTGGTGACCAAGACTCAGAGATAATGACTGCTTATCACTGTCCAGAAGGCATCAACTAAGGTGGCAACTCTAGTGGATTTCTTAAAACCAAGACTAAGAACACTTCTCTTTGTTAAAAAAAAAAAAAAAGCACCCTGTTATATAAAGGATGATGTAAAGGAAATAATCATATAAATAAATGAAAATGGCATTAAATAGGTTTCCCTCGTACAGTTTTCTGAGGTACAGTCCAAGTAAGAGCTCTGCCCTGCTGGTCACTACTCAGCTCCCTGAGTGCCCATTTATCTCTCTCTTTCCCAGAGCTGGTCTAGTTATCCATCGTGCATTCTTCCCACAAATTGCTCCAAAACACAATCCTCCACTGCACCCCTAAGCCCCCAGACTCCCCATCACCCTCCAATTTAGTTCATTTTCCATTCAACATTTAATGAGCATCTACTGTAAGTCACAAAGAGTAAGCGTAAGAGAGATAAGGTCCTTGCCCTTACATTCTAGGGGAGAGGAAACAGAGGTCTAAGAAAAAATTAAGCTGGAGCAACAGGGATTCTGATGCTCACCCCCAGAGAATTAAAGGAGATGATCTCCATAAAGCACCCAGTTTGAGCTTAACTCATAGTAGGAGCTCAACATACATTTGTTTCTTTCCCTCTAGCTGTTTGGAGAATAGCATTCCCTTCCCAGTTTGTTGTTGTTGTTTTTGTTTTCTTTTTCTTTTTGAGGCTTTCAAGCATTTTTGAGCTCTAATATATACAGGGGACCAAGGTAAAATGAACAAATGTGCGGCAAGTTACAAAGTTGTTAGAAATCTTAAGCTCTCACATTTTCCTGGGAGCTCAATGAAAAGAGATACTGTTGCATTACTGCTCAACCTTTCTGGAAACGAATTTAATAAAATGTATCAACCACCTGAAATGTGCTCAATCCCCTTTACACAATAATGTTCACGCTGGGGGGTTATTTTAAGAAAATAATTTAAAATAAGCCCAAAGATTTATGTGCTTGTACAAGGATATATATCACAGCTCTATTTAGAACAGCAAAACTCTGGGGGGTCGGGGAGGGATGGACTGGGAGTTTGGGGTTAGCAGATGCGAACTAGTATATATAGAATGGATAAACAACAAGGTCCTACTGTATAGCACAGGGAACTATATTCCATATCCTGTGATAAACAATAATGGAAAAGAATATAAAAGAATATTAAAAAGAATGTATATATATGTATAATGAATCACTTTGCTGTACAAAAGAAATTAACACAACATTGCAAATCAACTATACTTCAATTAAAAAAAGAGAGAGAGAGAAAAGAACAGTAAAATTCTGGGAAGACTTAAATTTCTAGGAATGAGAGATTAATCAAAGAAATCATGTCGGGCTTCCCTGGTGGCGCAGTGGTTGCGCGTCCGCCTGCCGATGCAGGGGAACCGGGCTCGCGCCCCGGTCTGGGAAGATCCCACATGCCGCGGAGCGGCTGGGCCCGTGAGCCATGGCCGCTGAGCCTGCGCGTCCGGAGCCTGCGCTCCGCAACGGGAGAGGCCACAACAGGGGGAGGCCCGCATACCGCAAAAAAAAAAAAAAAAAAAAGAAATCATGTCATTTGTTCATTTTTATTAAAAAAACATAGTACCAGGACTTCCCTGCTTGTGCAGTGGTTAAGAATCCACGTGCCAATGCAGGGGACATGGGTTTGATCCCTGGTCTGGGAATGTCCCACATGCTGCGGAGCAACTAAGCCCGCGAGCCACAACTACTGAGCCCCCGCACCACAACTACCACTCTAGGGCCTGGGTGCCACAACTACTGAGCCCACATGCCTAGACCCCGTGCTCTGCAACAAGAGAAGCCACCGCAATGAGAAGCCCGCACACCGCCATGAAGACCCAATGCAGACAAAAATAAATTTAAAAAATTAAAACAAAACAAAACAAAACAAAAATGTAGTACAACTGCTGGGGCTTGCTCCATAAATTCAAGGAACAGTTTTAAGTTATATGTTGCAAATTGTTGCTTTTAACTTTGTAAGTAGCAAACATTTCTTGCACAGCTCTGTGCTGGACCCTGTTCTAGATTCTGGGTCACTGGTGTGAACAAGACAGATAAGCTCTTAAGGAGCTTACATTTTAGAGAAAAGAGACAGAATTTAATAAATAAACAAACACGCTGATGTTAAACAATAAGTGCTAGGTAGGATATGAAATAAAATAGGGTGATATACTTAAGAGACTGGAGGCGGCAAACTAATCGGATTGATGGACAGGGAAGAGCTCTATGGGGAGGTGACATCTGAGCTGAGACCTGAATGAGGGGGGCAGCCATGCCACCTGGAGGAAGGGTGCTCCTCCAGAAGGAAGGGCAGATGCCAAGTCTTAGGTAGAAGGTTGGAGTTTGAGAAGCAGAAGGGGGCTGAGGCAGCAGGGCCAGGGGCATGTGGTGGAGTTGAGGTCGGAGAGGGCTGCAGGGCCAGATAGATGAGGGTAGGACTTTGCATTGATCCAAGGGTGATGGGAAAGCACTGGAAGTGTAGCCATAACGTAAGCTGCTCCATTTTGAGCAGCAGAGATTTAAAAATTTACATGCATCTTCCCTTCCTACTGACCCTGGTGAGTCTTAGAGCTATTTGGAGAATGACTAGCTGACTAGGGGACAATTAATCTTGCTTGCTTAAGAATTCCAGGGACTGGGCTTAAAGATATGGGAGCAGACCGACCCTAGAGTAGAAGATCAAGATGTTGCTGACCAGAGCACCACACAACCAGTTTATTATTTATTATCATTATTGGAGCTGACTGTGCTCTTCTGCACATAGCCCCCCCTCCTGTACACCCCTGAAACTCCCCTTTAAAACCTTTGTCCCCTAACCAGCAATTTGGAGATTGGTTTTGGGACATTGGTCCACCGTCTTCGCAGGTTGCTGGCCTCCTGAATAAAGCAGCCATACCCTTCGCAACAACACTTGTCTCTTGTATATTGGCTTTCCAAGCAGCAAACAGCTGAACTTGGGTTCAGTACCAGCCTCATCCGGTTTTAAGCAGGAGAGTACCAGGATTTAATTTAGAGCTTAGAAAGCTCACTGGCTGTGTAGAAACTGGATTATTCAGGAACAAGAGTGGAAACACACCGGGAGGCTATGGCAGTTCCACAGGGAGAGAGCACAGTGACAGTGCCAGTGGAGAGAATGACAGGTTCAGATATATTTTGGACATAGAATTCATAAGAAATACTGGTGGAGTGAATCTTGGAGGAGAGAAGAGGGAGGAATCAAGGGTGACTTGTAGGTTTTTGGCTGGAACAACTGGGTGATTATAGTAACAATGAGATGGGAAAAACTAGGGGAAGAAGAGTTTTGGGGTGGAATTAAGAGCTCTGTGGGGTCACTTTCAGTCTCAGATAAAATACAGGCTTTGGAGCCAGACTGCCCAGGTTCTAATCCTATTCTAGAGTGCTAAATGATTTTGATGGGTTCCCTAGCCCCTTGGCTCAGATTCTTCATCTGTAGAGGGGAAATTATAATACAGTGACCTTATGAGGTTGCTGTGAAGATGACAGGCGTTATTATATATAAATAGATTAGTGCCAAATTCTTCTTCAGTCAGCAAGTATTTAGTGAGCATTTCTATGCACTAAATTCTGAGCATACAGCAGAGACCAAATCAGACAAAAATCACTGCTCTTTGTGGAGTTTATATTCCACTTGGGGGAGGGGGGGACACAAAGAATAAATGCATTGTTAAAATATTGAATATGTTGGATGTGGATAAGTGTTATGCAGAAAAATAAAGCAGGGAAAAGTGGTCATGAGGAGAGGAGTGGGTTGCAATTTAAAATAGGGTGGCCAGAAAAGGCCCCATTAAGACAGTGATATTCGAGGATAGCCTTCAAAGGAGGGGAGAGTGCCTGCCACATGGATATCAGAAGAGGAGTGTGCCAGGCAGGGGAAACTGTTAGTCCAAAGGCCAGGAGGTCAAGGCTTTGAGAAACACCAAGAAAGCGAAGCAGCCACAGCTGTTATTCTGCGAGAAGTGAGTAGCCACTGGGGAGTGTGAGCAGATTGGTGACATGATCTGACTGACATTTAAAAGCATCCCTCTGGCTGCCAAGTTGAGAATAGACAGGGCAGGGCAAAGGCTAGCGAGAGGACTGGGGCTTCAATCCAAGTGAGGGAGGATGGTGGCTTGGACTAGGATGGAGCAGTCCTGGTAGAGAGAATTAGAGAAGAAATGATACAAAAAATTTAATGTATAGAACACCACATGGTAACATGTACTATGGAGAAAAGGAAAGAACAAAGGGAGATAGGAAACATGGAAGGTGCTGCAATTTTAAAATGGGATGGAAGAGAAGACCTTAAGATGGTGGCACTTAAGCAAGTCTTGAAGGAGAAGAGGGAGTGAGCCATGGGGCCATGTGGGGAAGAAGTCCTCAGGCAGAGCGCAGCCCTGCAGAGCCCCTGGAGCAGGAGTGTGCCTGGCACTGTCCAGGTAGGAAGGGGCCAGCGAGCTGGATGGACTGAGCCGGGGGAGGGGAAGGGGAGGGGAGGGCGGAATCACAGAGCACTGTAAGGACTTTGACCTTGGGGGAAGCCAGTGGAAGGTTTTGAGCAGAGGACTGACACGGTCTGATTCACCTGCTCATTCCAGCTGCTGTGTGAAGAACAGGGTATCAAAGGGCAAGAGTGGAAATGGGGAAATGATTAGGAAGGGGGTGCAACAGTCCAGATGAGAGATGAAGGCATCTCGGGCAGGATGGTAGTTGCAGAGGAGATAAGGAGTGGTCAGAGTCTAGACACCTATGAATGGGAAGTAGAACCAGCAAGCTTTGCTGACAGATTGAATGTGGGATGTGAGAGAAAGAAAGGAGTCAAGGGTGACTCCAAGAGTTTGGGCCCAAGAAACTGGAAAGATGGAGGTGCCATTTACTGATGTAGGGGAAGATGTAGGAGGATATATGCTGGAGCGAGGTCAGGAGTTTGACCTCGGATGTGTTATACCTGGGGTGTCTTTGAGACATCCTCATTGGACATCCACATTGTAGAGATATTGAGAAGGCAGTAAATATACACATTTGAGGTTCAAGGAAAAGATACAATTTTGGGAGCCAGCAGTCCTTAAAACCTCGAGTCTGGCAGAGCTCACCTTGACAGAGTATAGCTGGATGAGAGAGAGCCTGGGGCGGAGGCCTGAGTCATCCCAACACTGGAGTCTGAGCCGAGGCGAAGGCACCAACTGAGGAAACTGAGAAGGACAGCCAGAGATCCAGGAGGCCCAGGAGGGTGGCCTGGAAGCCTAGCCTACCATCCAGTCTCTAAACACGATGCTTTCAAAGACTATGTAAAGCTGTAGGAAAATGCTCACCATAGGTCATTTGGCGGGGGGGTGGGGCAGGGAAGCAGCATATGAAACACAACGTTAACAGTTACTTTCTGTACATGGCGGGGCTTGAGGATTATTGTTATTTTCTGCTTTATAATTTTCTGTATCTTCTTAATGCTCAACCCTGAACATGTATTACTTTTGTGAAAATTCTTAGACAAGGATATTTGAAGATCAATATTAGAAAGTGGCTTCTGCTGCTCAGAGAGAACTCCAGCCTATTTCTACCTCAAACGTGCCTACAGAAGGGACTTTAGGTTCTTCTTTCCCACAGTGGGTGCTGTGGAGGGGGCAGTGCCACTGAGCCCAGGGAGCTTCCGAGGGCTTTGGTCAGCAGGTGAAGACTGGGCAGGTTGGGGCTTCCCTGGTGGCGCAGTGGTTTGAGAGTCCGCCTGCCGATGCAGGGGATGCGGGTTCGTGCCCCTGTCCGGGAGGATCCCT
>NW_021145303.1:139396-181826 GCF_002837175.3 Physeter macrocephalus
CTCATGCCGCGGAGCGGCTGGGCCCGTGAGCCATGGCCGCTGAGCCTGCGCGTCCGGAGCCTGTGCCCCTCAACGGGAGAGGCCACAGCGGTGAGAGGTCCGAGTACCGCCAAAAAAAAAAAAAAAAAAAAGACTGGGCAGGTAAGCGCTGGAGGCTGTCTTGACGCCAAGCGGCCCCATCTCAAGAGCTGCTGAGTGGTACCACTGCTGATGTGCCAGCCATGCTTCTCAGAGCTAGGGGCGTCAGAAATGCCAAGGGCATCCCCAGGATAGGCCATGGGGCTCCTTGGCTCGGCATAGACTGACAGATGGACAGAACGGCAGCTTCATTGATAAAGTTTATTAGCATCTGTGCGAATGAGATCGGTTCCTCCCCAGACGCCCCGGTCTCCCCACCTGAGGCCCTGGGGGACCGCTCTGCAGTGGGCCCCTGTCTTGAGGCAGTGCCCTTGCTCATCTGACTCCACTCCCATGGCTCCTGGCCCAGGGCTAAGCCCCACCTCGAGATGCAATAGGGATGGTCTCCCCTGAGCGACTGTTGCCTCTAGTATCTGGGAAGCCACTGCCACCAGCGGCCGGGGCCACATCCACCTGGATGACCCCATGCACCTGGGAGAGCTGTGGGCTGTCCAAGCTGGCGATGAGCTGGCGGGAGCCTGGTTTCACAGGCACGAACGTCTGGCACAGTGTCACTCTCTTGTTGCCCTCAATGTCCCTGTGGGAAGAGACAGGATCATGGGCCTGGGGTGACCGAGGGTGGAGTGGGGAGTAAGGGCTGATGGGGCGGGCAGGCAGGAAGGGGCAGCAGGTGGAGACCTTCAGGCATTTCTGGGCTCAGCTGGAATCTCCACACCCAAGACCTAACCTACTGACCGGAACAAAGCCTGAACCCCAAGGCCACCTCTGCAAGTCTAGATCAGTGGCCACCCACCCAGCTGCTGGAGCTGGCAATCTCCTCAGCATCCAGGACTCCTCCCTCCCTGCTCTCACAAACATCTGGACAAAGACCGAGGCACTGCTTCCCCTCCTCTCCATGGCCAATGCTCCTGCGCCAACCAGGTCAGCCCCAATCCCCGTAGGGTTTCCAAGAACAAGGAAACTCCAAAGGGAGACTTTAGGGCTCAACACAGTATTGCCAAATACTTTCAGGTTTGCCGAGGAAGAAGGTGGAATAAAATTAATCATCCTCTGCTACGATCATATTAAAAAAAAAAAAAAAGAACAGACAATTGGCATCTTTCAATTAAACTGACACACATTCGTGTGTGTGAGTGAGAGAGAGAGAAACACACCTGCTGGTGTACACACACACACTACAGTGTCTTTATTTTCTTCCTTCCCATGGACCTCTAGTCCCAGAGCACCCCTCTGGGAATCACAATTTCACCAGCCTTCTAACTGGCCTCCTTGCCTCCCATCTCATTTTCCATTCTATTCTCCAAGCACTCAGAGATGAACTGAGCCCTTCACCGGCTTGGCTTCCTCGGTGCTTATGAGACAGATGAAACTGTAGCTCCCTAACCTGACACGCAGGCTCACTCTGAGTCACTCTGCGTTCCTGCACCACCTCGTCATCCCCCCATTCCTCTTGCCCACCAGCCCCACTGAGCTCCTCCCCTTCCCTGAACTCACCTCTGTCTTCATGCTTTGCCCCCACGCTGCTGCCTCCAGACCCAGCTCACACCTCCTCCTCAGTGAGGGCTCCCTGGGGCACCTCCTGCCCTCAGGAGAATGAATCTCACCCTTCTCTGAGCTCCTCCAGCAATCTGCATGTGTGCTTACACACTGACTGTGACTGCATTTATATCGCACTTTCTCACGCCTGTTAGCACCTGTCCTTTCCCGCCTCTGCCTTAAACCTTTACCTCTGGCCCCTGCTCAGCCTGAGCCTGCCTTGGGGACCGTCTCTGTAGCCAGACTCTGTGCAAACACCACAGTCCTCCAAGGGAATGAGTCAACACCCCAACATTGAGGATGAGCTCCCCTTGGGGCAAAACAGCTTGTAGCCTGCTTCCAAGGGGCGTCCCTGGACCACTCTGTACTCCTTCTTCTACCATTGTTAACTGTGTGGTTTAGAACAAGGTACCAGTCATCCTCACTTTCTGGTGTAAAATGGAAGCAAATGTAAAATGAGGGGGTGGGATCAGAGGGTCTTGAAGGTGCCTCCAAGCTCTATGAAGGTGGGAAGCAGGGGAGACAGGGCGATAGATATCTATAGCCTACCTGTTAGGTTACAGACTTAATTTCTAGACTTCCTATCATAATATACAACTTGAAATTAAGTCTAGGGACTTCCCTGGTAGCGCAGTGGTTAAGAATCTGCCTGCTAATGCAGGGGACACGGGTTCGAGCCCTGGTCCGGGGAGATCCCACATGCCGCGGAGCAACTAAGCCCGTGTGCCACAACTACTGAACCTGTGCTCTAGAGCCCGTGAGCCACAACTACTGAGCCCGCGAACCACAACTACCGAAGCCCGTGCGCCTAGAGCCTGTGCTCTGCAACAAGAGAAGCCGCCGCAACGAGAAGCTCGCGCACCGCAACGAAGAGTGGCCCCTGCTCGCCGCAACTAGAGAAAGCCCGCGCGCGGCAACGAAGGCCCAACGCAGCCAAAAATAAATAAATTTATTTTTAAAAAAAGAAAGAAAGAAATTAAGTCTATAACTTAGCAGGTAGGCTATACTCTGCCTGGTTACGAAACTGTACTTTTAATTTGTGCTCACTTTTCCATCGATGCACGTTAAAGGTTGTTTAGGTTCAGATCAGCCTTCAAAAGTCTATTTAACCCATACTGTGATTGAACTGTACTATTTCAGAGCCTAGCCTTTATTTATAACATTATTTCCAAGAGAAAATGCTCTCCAGATTCCAGTTAGAGATGTCAAGATCTCTTCCTACCCTGGTCTTAAGAGTCAGGCGAGACCTTGGCTGCACCCCAGTTTGCGAGTTTAAGCTGAGCACGTCAGCTGCTAATGTTGGAACGTGTCCATAAGTGAGTGCAGGTAATAAAACCAACTCCCTGACAGGACATCAGAACTTAGACATCCAAATTAGCACTGTCCTTCAATTACGTACTGGTTCAACCCTGTTGAACATTTGAAAAAACTCCTCTCAGATTTTCCTTCACAGCCATTTAAAACCACACGCACACCACACGCACCCGTTTGGGCGCGCACGCACACCCGGACAAGTCACTGTCCCTCCTTTCCAGCCAAGCTTCAGTTCTGATTGAAAAGGGCATTGTGACCCACCTTGTTCACTTACCTTTTTAATTAGTCTTAATTCTAAATGACTTGAGGCTGTTTCCCCAAAGTCAAACCCACCCCCTTAGAAGGCCACCCTAAGGACATTCTAGAGAATATGATTCAGGCTCTGGGGGAAATTCCCAAGAAGGATTTGGAGCAGACTTCCAGCTTCCCCTGGTGACTGCTTTGGTGGTGACAATAGCCATCTGAAGGAGTATGTTCTGGAATGTTTATTAAGTGGCCGCTCAGCAGGCTGCGTGGCACAATTTATGCCATAATGGGGTTCCATACCACAGCCTTGGACGCGCAGATGAGAGTGAAGTGATGCCCGTTTTGGAATCTAATATATCCGAGCCAGGAGCTCAGGGCTCTCCGCTGTCCTGGTGGCCCTGGCCTGGGCTCACAGCAGCTGAGGAGCCACAGGATGTCCAAGGAGGACCTGCCTTGAGAAACTAACTTCTAACCCTCTCACCTACCGGTGGGAAGACTGGGACCTTTAAGTGGGGGGAGACTCGCACAAGCCCCACAGCTGAAGAGAGGAGCTGGGTCTCCATCACTCAGTGCAGCGGTCCTTCCCTTATTCCCAGGCAGGGGCAAGAATAAAAGATCTGGTGGGACTGCTGAGGGGAGCCCCGCTCTGGGGAATCCCTCAGAACAGGCGAACCTCCCTCTGTCAGCTGCAGGTGAGAGACACCAGCAGGTGACCTGTCTGGGAGTTCCAAGCTCCACTCTCTCTCTAAGCTGCCAGAGACCCTTTTAGGGCGACAGAAGGAGAGCACTCGTTTGTGATGTGTCCCATCATCCAGGGGGCCAGGCTGGGGCAAAGATCAGAACAGCAACCTTTTCAGCTTTGGCCTGTTGGCGAAAGTGGCAGCCACCACCAGGCAGAGCCGCCTGCTGTGTGTGGGGAGAGGGAGGGGCAGGGTAGGCAGGGACCCTCTGCTTCCTCACCCAGCCCCTCCGAGCGCATGCTGTCACTTTCCCTCGGGTGCTCTTTGTCGAATGAGGAAAATTCTTGCCCCTGTCCCCAGAAGGCTGATCTTAAAGGTCAGCCTGTGGCCTCCTCTGCTTTCCCTCTGTGCTGTTCCTGCGTGCGTGGGTCTGCGTCAGAGATGGCAGCACAGGCCCAGGAACACGACTGTGGGCACCGGCCTGGCCCAGAGCCTCACGTGGCTCGGGATCAGGCCCCGGCAGGCTGGGTGGGGGCCCGAGGCACAGGGCTCTCGCCTTCGGAACTGCTGCTCGGCCCTCACGCCACCACGCCAGCAACAAGCTTGAGAGCCTGTGCTCTCACCGAAGCGGGGGGCGGGGCAGAGCCTGCCCCTTAGGAGCTGTGAGACCCTGTGAGATGCGGCCACCAGCTGCCCCATCTGTAAAGGGAGGGGGGGGGACAGCTACCAACAGAACACTAATGCTGTGCCGAGCGCCATGCTGAGTGCTTTACGGGCAGCGTCTCCTCTGACGCTCAGAGCCAGGCTTATCGTTATGCCTACTTTACAGGTGAGAAAAGTGAGGCGCAGAGGAGATCAGTCACTTGCCCTGGGGCACACGGCCCAGGTGATGATCTCTCATGTACTTTAAGGGGTTTTTGTGGTCCCCAAATGAACTTATATCCCTGAGAGTGCCTGCTCAGCTCCTGAGTGCTGGGCGACAGTAGTGACGAGTTGCTAGTGATTCCTCTGTGAGGTTTTAGCTCCCTAACGAGCCGGTGAGGCAGGGCGGGGACACCACGGAGCACTGCCCACAGCAGGCCTTTTAAGTGCTGGGTGGGCTGAACTGAGTCAGGAGGTGCTGCTGCCGGGCCCCAAGCGGCAGACCTTAACCGTCCTGACCGAGAGAGGAAGCAAAGCTGGGACCCACGCCGCCAGGAGGCAGGCAAGGGCAGCGGCAGGGGAAGGAGGAGGCGCCGGACTCACCCAGCGTTGAGGGCCTTGGGTCTCTGCAACCCGGAACCCTCGAGCCGGAAGACAACGTTGGTGAGAGTGACAGGCAGGGGGTTCTGGAAGACGATCTGGACCTCGCACTCCTGGCCGACCATGGCTGCTCGCAGTAACTGAGAGAAAAAGAGGCCCCCATCAGAGCCCCTGGCCAAACGCACGGGACCAGACGCTGCCCCAGAGAGGGAGAGCTCCTTCGAATCAAGACCGCCCTCACCCCATGTTTCTTCCCCCCAGAGAGGGCTCTCCCAAAGCCAGACAGGAAACTCCAACCCGCTCTCCAGCTGCAGCCACCACAGAATCAGGGAAATGAGATCTGATTTTCCAGAGGAGGAAACCGAAGCCCAAGAGCCCAGAGCCGGTCCCCGACCTCCTCCTGCCATGGCTCCTGGCCCAGTGCCCCCTCCCCTGGCCCTCCGATTTCCCCCTGCCCCAGCCAGCTGCTCTACCGTGAGGGAGAGGTCCGGGGTGCGCAGACGGAAGGTGTGCTGCTTGGCCAGCACCTGCTTGTTCTCCTTGACGTGGCCCGAGACGTTGAGCAGCATGGCCCCTTGGTCCACGAGGTGGACCCGGTACTCCTTGTAGGCCACGGACAGGGCCGTGCGCTCCGCTGGGGGGAAGAGGCATGGTGTCGCTGAGGCCAGCTTCCCCAGACCGGTATCCTGGGGTCTCCATGTCCCCAGCCCCGGGGTGCCCAGCCATGGGGCGGCGGGGGGGGAAGCGGGCAGGGCTGGGGAAGGAGCGCTTACAGGCCCCTGGCGCCAGCACCACTTCCTTCTTGCTCTCCTTGAAGACAGACCCAGAGACGCCGGTATAGAAGGTAACGGAGAGGTAGAGGTGCAGCTTCACAGTCCGGGGGCTGCTGCTGCAGTTGGTCAGCACCACGCAGACGGTCAGGTCCTGCCCCATCACTGCGTCCTGCGCCTCCACCTGCAGGGTCACATCCTCAACCGAGTCCCGGATGGCGTACACGTTGGGTTTGCTGCCGTGGGCCGCTGCGGTCTCCACTGCCTTCCGCTCTGCTTCTGAGCCTGGGGGTTGAGGGTCAACGGTGAGCTTACCACTGCTGCTGGCGTTGGCGAGTGCTTGGTGGGAACCTTTGGCGTGGTCAGAGCTGGCCAGGTTGGGGGGCTGGTACCTTCCGGGTGCTTATAGGTGTGGGTGACCTCTTCCCGCATGTTGGAGCCGACGGCCTTCGTGACGACGAGTGAGCCGATGGCTTTCTCCTCCACGTACACGATCTTGAAGCTGCCGTCACCTTGCCGCTGCCAGTAGATCTTGTCACTGTTCACCTGTTTGGGGCGTGTGTGGGGTGTGAGCCGGGAGTGAGTGAGCCAGAGGGTCTGAGGGTGGGCCTGATCCCCAGCTGCCTTCTCTGGATCCTAGGAGCTGCATGGAGGGCTAGATCCAAAGGTTGGGAGCTTCCTGGAAGACCCAAACCGGGAGACTTTCCAAGCTGAGCCAGACAAGGCCAGGGAGTGGGGAAGAAACTGGTCTGGGAGGCTCCTTACAATGCATTGAACATTAATAACAGTAATCCCTCACGCTCGTTCGCTGACTCTACGACTTATAGAGCAGCTTCATACCCATTATTTCTTTTGATCCTGAGCACGGGAAGCATGGCAGCCCTTATTATCCCCCTTTTAACAGCTGGGGAAACTAAGAATCATAGAATGAGTGCCTTGCTCAAGGTCACACAGCTAGTCGGTCGGTGGTGAGGTCAGGACCAGAGAACCCAGGGCCAATGCCAGGCCCTGGTCTCCTCAGGCTGCCCACAAAGGCACCGGGCACACAGGCCTCACCTCAGCAAAAATGAAGGGCGTGTCATACTTCATGTAGACCAGGCCGTTCTTGATGGACTGCACAGAGCAGGGGCCACAGCAGAAGATGCCTAGGGGAGTGAGGGTAGCATGGGGGTGAGAGATCCAAGGAGGCTGAGGGGGACACCCCCTCCCAGATCCTGGGCCCACCCATCCAGGCCCGGCGCCCACTGCCTCGGGTCAACTCCCACCAGTCCAACTCAGGGAGGTTAAACAAAGGAGCACGCACGTTCTATTTGGCCTCAGTCATTGGTGGGGGATAGGGGGACGGGGACAACCGTGGGGACAGGCCTGCCTTGCTAACCAAATTGCTGGCATACTTCCTCTACTGGCTGAAGCTGCATGTCAGCTGTCTGTCACCCGCTGAGGTCAAGAGCCATCCTACATCAAGACAAACCCAGAGCCCACCGTGGCTCTGCTTGCCAGCTGGGAGAGCAATGCCATCACAGTCACCATTCCAGAAAGATCCAGAACAACCCTTCAGCTCTGCAGCCTACTGTGTCCTCTCTGTGGGGCGGTGAGAGGGGAGCTGGTGGGAAACAGAGTCTGTCCTCGGTGTGCTCGGGAGGGTTTTCTGGAAGAGATGGGTTGATAGGGAGGAGGCTTGGCAGGAGACGACACAGAACAGGAAGTGAGGGCCATCCAACAGGAGAGAATCTTAGAAAACATCTCGCACGATGGTCTCCTTTTACACATGGGGAGACAGGCTCAGTGAGGCAAAGTAGATGCCAGGATCTCCCAAGACAGTTGGATACAGAGAGAAGGAAGGAGCTAATACTTAACTGAGTAGCTACTAAGCTCCAGCCATGCTGCTTAGTCTACTATGACTTCTCATTAGACCCTCCCAACCACCCTGTAATGGTATATATCATCCACACATTACCAACAAGAACACCAAAGCCCGAAGGTGCAAGGAACTTGCCCAAGATGACATATCTAAAAAGTGATCGAGCTAGAATCAAGTCCGGGTCTGGCTGGCCTCAGAGCCCCCGGCTGCCGCCCAGCCCACCACTTCCCAGACTGGGGACCAGAACTCAGATCTCCCGGTGTCCTGCAGGCTGTTCCAGCGTCGCCGGCATCACTGGGGTTGCACAACTCAGGGGGCACCATTCACAGAGATGACTGAGGGGGAGGGGTCTGGCCAGAGACCAGAGGAGGAATGTAGGCTAGGGGAAGGCTATCTGACCCAGGGTGAGGAAGGGAGAGGTGGCAGGGGTTGCGGGGAGAGGCAACCGGAGGGGCAGGTGGGGCTGCCTGGGGCCAGAGTATTAAGGTGGGAAGGGTGTGCGGGACCTGTCTGAGAACAGCACGGGAGGTCTTATTTTTGCAGAAACGTGCATTGTAGAAAAGAGACTAGTAGGTTATGTCGTCAGTGATTACTTCTTAGGCTGGACTGGGTTACAGGAGCTGTTTTCTCCTTTGAACCTATCTGAACCCTGATTTTTTCGTACTGTATGTATAACTCAGTGGAGCAGTGGAACAGATACGAGAGGAACTTGGTAAAAGCGAGAATATGTGTTCAAAGAGAGGAAGTCGGGGGCTGGGTCTGCTCCGCTGCTGACCTAACACTCCTTGCCCTAGAGGAACTCCCAAACCCAGCTGATCTGCAACATCACCAGGAGAACTTTCAAAAATACAGATTCCTAGAGTCTATTCCCTGAAGGTCCAACGTATCAGGTCTGGAGTAGGATATAGAAATTTCCTTGAAACAAAACGAAACAAACCACCTGAGAGAGGATAGGGAATTGTATGCTTTATGCTATATACAATTCTATCCTTATTTTTCCTTCCAAGCATGTTTTACTTAAAATAATGACTTTTTAAACTTTAAAAGAATATATATAAATAAAAGGGTCCTTCAATTAATTACCTCCAGGACACGTAAATAAAAAAGCAAGTGGGAATAGTGGATTTGTCAGGGGAGGGAAACCTCTCACTGAATTCTCTCGAATCCTTGGACTTTTGAGCCATCTGAGTGTAATAATCATTACAAATAAATAAAATTTAGGCAAATAGTTACGCAGAAAGGTAAAAATAAATGCAGGGCCACATGGTGATTTGCCCTGATGAATCTGTTTGAAGAACTGTGGGGTTAAAGGATCCCGCTCTAAGGCCCCGTCCGGGATGCTGGAGTTTGTTACCCTGGCTGCGGAGACAGGGAGGGGCCCCAAGTGGGGTTCAGGAGCCAGGCAGGGCCCCGCCTCACCACTGCTGGTCTCCTGGGGTGTGGCGTCCACAACCTGCCATCCATCGAAGCCTGAGGGCAGATCCGGCCTCTTCATCCAACAGTCGTTCCACACGTGGAAGTTCCTGGATGGACATGGCCGGAGGGCTCCGTGAGCTGCCCACCCCCCAGGGCCTCCCCGGCATCCCCCCGGTGCCCAGGCCTCGGGTCACCAGTCCTCAGCAGGGAAGGGCTGGCCAGCCCCAGCCTCACCAGACGGAATCATGGTTCAGGTGCTCGAGTGGCTTCATGTTCTCGTCAAAATAGATGTCCATGGTGAGGGACGTGTCTGTGTCATGCGCGGAACTGAAGTTGGTGATGGTACGGGTGGCCAGGCCCAGGCAGCGCAGCACTGTGGGGAAACCAGGGTTGGGGTTCAGGGCCCAGGGCCAGGGCAGGGGTGGGGGGCAGGTGAGGCGCGAGGTCAGGAGTAGCAAGAGGACAGGGGCAACTGGGTCAGGGGTCGCCAGGGTCAGGAGGGCACTGAGCCAGGGAGTGTTGGGGGTTAGGGGAATCCAGGCCACCGGCCTCGCCTTGTCCCTAACTGTCCCTTCTCCCTCCTCTCCTCTAGGCCCCTCTCAGCTGTTAACACTAATTAATTTTAATTAAGGTCAGCCTACCAGCCACCCGGCCTGCTCCTACACCGTAGCCACAGCTGGGCTGGGCTCGTGAAGGCGGAGCCTGGCTTCCCGGTAGGGCCCAAGCCACTCCTGTCCCGACCCTCCACTACCTGTAGTGGTCACACCGGCGAAAACCCAGCACTGGCCATAAGGGACAGAGGAGCCGGTGCGTAGGTAGCTGAGCAGAATCTCCACGCTGCCCACCCACGCTGATGGATTCGTGCCGCGGGAATATTCTCCAGACCAGTTCCCAATCAGGATGCCATTGTCATCCAAGGAGTTCACCTGCCCAGGACAGGACGGGGTGGGGCAGAGTTGGGGGAGAGGCTCAGGGCCTGCCGTGTGGCCCCCGGCCCAGCCTCTGACCCTGCAACCATCCCTCACCCCTAAAGGCTTCAGGGTCCAGTAGCAGCCTGAGCCCCTCTCACCACTCTCAGAGCTCTCTGCCCACTCCACCCCTGTCCTGGCCTGACACAGGAATGTGAATGCTGGGTGTGCCAAGTTTGGGGTTTGGCCCCACATTACACAAGAGCTGGAACGGGAGCCAGGAAGGGGAGGGTTGGGGGACAGGCGAGGGAGGGAAGAGGAGTGAGACCACTTCCCGCAGTACCCTTTGCAAGAGCAGGGACAGAATCAGGAAGGGTCAGAGTGTGGGGTGGAGCAGGGGAGGAGCAGGCAGACGCACGGTAGGGCTCAGAGACGCGAGGTGCTCACCATGGCAGAGACCACCCGGCAGACACTGATGGGGTCACTGCGGCCTCCATATGGCATGCCCCGCTGGTCCAGGATGTACAAGCAGGCATCCAGCACCCCGTGGTCGAACTGGAGGGAGGAAGGGCAGAGGTGACCCCTAGGCCAGCACCTGCTCCCCTACCCCGCCCCACCTGCCTCTAGCGCCCCTGAGTGCACGAGGCCCCAGCCAGCCGTACCTGGCCGTAGTTCCAGGTCCGCTCGCCAATCTGTGTTTCGGTCCCATAGTAAATTCTCCCACACTCATTAAGCACGTACTCCTGCCGCCAGTCCTCACGGTCCACATACACGATGTCCTCTGTGTTCCCAAAGCACATATGCCTGGTCCCCTCCAGCCCTCTCCCTGGGTCCCACCTGCCCCTGGGCTGATACTGCAGGACTCATGACCGCAGAGGAAGAGCAGGAACACCTCTAGCCTGACAGCACTGCTCCCAGGAAGGATGCAGTGAGCATGACAGAGATAATGAGAGGAGGGCGGCTGTATCCAGGGCCCTTCCCCAGGAGAGGTGAGGCTGTGTGACCTTGGGCTGGTCACCTCTCTAGGTCCTGGATCTAGGTCCCCTCACCTGGACAATGGGAGGCTGGCTTCTCCTAGGGCTAGGTACCCAGGCACGTAGCCAGATCCTAGGAAAGGAAGCCCTGACCTGCCCTCCCCTCCTGTCCATGCCTTGCTTCTGACACCAGCAGGCTCACCTGGGCACCAGGGATTGAAGAGGATGTAGATCTCATTGCAGGGGTCAAAGGGCAACTGGAACTCGCCAGCTTCTGAGCGTGTGCGGACCGTGAACCGAAACTTGCCGATGATGGCGTTGGGGGCGGTGTGGACCTGTAGGTTCAGATTCTTCCCGCTGGAGTTGGTCACCTGGGCTTTCCAGCCTCTACTGGCCCCCTGGCCCACTGGGATGATCACATGGGTGCCCTTGCCCACCTCAGGGTTGTTTCCTGGAGTGGGGGAAGCATTGATTAGCTGCTGCAGCCTATCTGAAGGGGAGGGGGGATGGTGCCTTGGACTTCTCCCAGCCCCACCCAGAAAGTGTATGAGCCAGTGTATCCCTGAGTTGGACCATCGCCTGGGTCCATCTGAGAGCAGCTCTGTCCCCACCCAGTGTTTGCCCACATGTCAGGGCAGAGATCCAGTCCAACATCCCAAACCTGTTCCCTCGACACTTAACTCAGAGGTGACTAAAAGAGACCAGGTCACCGTCACGCTCTCCCTGCCTGACTGTTCCAGCACCTGGGCTGGAGGAGCAGAGCCACCCTGTCTGGGTCCAGTTGCCCCTGCTCCGTGTGAAAGGGCAGAGTTCATATCCTGAAGGTCAACCCTGCCTGCTCCCTGGGGCTGCAGCTTCCAGAGCCCAGGGCATCCTTGCTGGAGGTGGTGGGGGTACCTGGGAAGTTACAGGCTGGAGTGGGCAAGGCTAGGCCCTAATCAAAGGGTATGAGGGGTCCCCGGCCCCCTGCGGCAGCGTAAGCACCAGCCTAGGCAGTCAGTAGCCACCAAGCAATGCAATGAGGGAGGCACCTGCCCTGGGTCATGGGGACAGAGAGACCGAGAGACACAGTGGGACAGAGTGTGGAGCCACACCCTGAGGAAGGAGGGCAGACCCAGAAAGAAAGACACACAGAGGCAGCAACACTGAAGGGGATGCTGTACCAGGCACCTGAAGAAAAAGAATTTTGAGACAGATGCCCCTGGAGGCTTGAAGAGGGTGAGCTTAGGAAAACAGGGACACCAAGACCCTCCCTGAGGCACCCCTGGGGACATGCCTGCACCTGCCTTATCTGGCAGGGGCGAGTGAGGAGCCCAAAGATGCCCCTTTGACCCTAATACCAGGGCGGGGAGCCCTGCTAGGCAGCCCCCTACCCCCACTCCACCCTGCCCAGGGCCTTCACCCCTCCCACCGCGGGCTCCACTGACCAATGAACAGCTCCAGGGTGACATGATCGGACGACTCATAGGGACGAGACAGGAAGAGGACCATGTGGAAAGGTTGCCCACGGCGGATAATCAGCTCCTTGTACTCAAACTCGTCCGTGTGGTGCTCTTGGCGATTCTGGTCCGAGGGTGAACTCAGCAGATCCACACCAGTCACCACGAGCATTCCCTCTGCAAGGCCAGAGCTCAGGTTCAGTGAAGCCCCGTGGGGAGTCCAGCCCTGCATCATTAGACTCCCAGGCCCCCAGAGACGACAGAATGAGTCTCAGGCCCATTAAAGCATTTTGGCTCTCAGATAACGTGGGCAGGTGGGCCTCACCTCGGATGGTGCTATCTCTAGCTGTGTTCACAGTGCTGCCCCGGGTGTCAGGTCTTCGACCCCCAGAGCTGGGCCCCCGACCCCCGGAGCTGGCCTCTCGAGCCCTGGAGAGTCCAGGGTCTCCACGGGGCTCAGGCCTCCGGTCGTCATCTATTGTATTCTGGCACGAGCAGCAGCCACAGCAGCGAGCCCAGAAGGGGCGGCCCCCTTGGTGAGCATGTCTGTCTGGCTCTGGCTCTGGCTCTGGCTCTGCCTCTGGAGAAGGTGTCATGGGGGGCTGCCAGGGGTTCCCGCCCCAGCGGCCCACATCCGAACGAGGACTGCCCGTCGTCATGCCTGTGTGGACAAGGCAGGGAGGCTCTGATCACTCACACAGACCTCCTTTACCCCTACAGCAAGCCCCAGTCAGCTCACCTGGAAACCCTCCATCCAGAGAGCCGATTCAGTCCCAGCCAGATGACTGAGATGATCTGATCTCGACCCTGAGATTCCCTCAGAACCACCCAGAGACCTTCCCCAAAGACTCCTTTCAGACTCACCTAGAGAAACTTCCCACATTACAGAGACGAGTCTTTCCCCTTTCACCCGCACATGGACATCCGCCAAGCCAGGTGCCCTATCCAGAAAGCTGCTCACGCACCCCTCCCAGGAAATGACACTTGTCACACCCTCAAGGTGCAGCAGGCACAGACCATCCCGGGCCTGCTGCCTCCACCTGCCAGCTCCTCAGTCTAGAGATCCAGAGCTGCCTGCCCCAAGGACCCATTTCTTAGGCGGAATCCCCCACCCAAGGCTCCTTGCATTACACGGGCAAGTGACATTCCCCACGGCGGGTCAAACACCCACGCGGAGCTGCCCGGAGGGGCGGGGCGGGGGCAGAGGTGCCCCGAGCCGGGCTTCCCAGGTGCAGAGTCCCCGTGTGCGGGGAGCAGCCTCACTGGGACCGACAGGCTCGGGCTGGCTCGCGCCCCACCTGGCCGGAGCCTCACCTGATGAAGGTGCTGGCATCTCTGGGCGGAACAAGTCGGGACTGATGGGATGGGACTGAGGCCGCTCGCACGAGTGGAAAGCGTGGGGCGGGCCGGTAAGTGGTTTATGTATGAGGGGGGAGGGCGGGGCCAGGCTTCTGGGAAGAAGGGAAAGGGAGGTTGCTCCATCCTCGAGGGAGGAAGCCCAGCCTCTGGGGGCTGTTTCCGAGGTAGGGGTGGGAAATGAGACTAGGCCGCACCCTCTTTCCCCTTTCGCGGAACCAGGAACCGACTGGAGGCGGGGTTGGGCCCGGGCTGGGGAGGGGGCGGGGGCGGGGTCCGTCAGGGCTGAAGTTGGAAGGCTTTGATGAGATCACCCCGTCCGAGGGATGCCGACTCCTGCCAAACTGGCTGCATCAGAAGCACCTTCTCCTCGGTGAAGGAAGTTGCGACAAGTGTCATTTGCTGGGAGGGGTCCGTGAGCAGCTTTCTGGATGGGGCACCTGGCTTGGTGGATGTCCATGTGCGGGTGAGGGGGAAAGAATCGTCCCTGTAGTGTGGGAAGTTTCTCTAGCGCGATGGGGCAGGGAGGGTCCACCCACACCTCTATCCAGCAGACTCGCGCTTCCCAAGCTCAGGCTGCCCGCCTCTGTCCCTATGAAACTGCCCACCGGCCTGGCTCTGGGACTCGTCCTGCCCAGGGAGGTTCCAGCATCCCAAGCTGGTACACACTGGTGACATCAGCAGCCAGGCCCTCCGACTGGCTCCACCAGCCAGCCCCAACCATCCATCTGTCTGTCCCTCCTTCTTCCTCTAGCTAGGCCCCAGGCCCCAGCATGAGTGAGCTGCCCCCTGCTTCCTGTGTCCCTCCAGGTTGGGGATTAGGGGGGTCAGAGCAGAAGCAATCTCTTGTTTTCTAACCGCCACCCCCCACCCCCCAAACCTAGGGGTTTGGAGGAGGCTGAGGTCTTTGCTCCGAGGCTCAGGTGGGAATGAAGGCCCCCCACCTCCCCGGGCTGCAGAGTGCCCCCTTCTCTCACTGAGATGAATGTCTGGTGAGCTGGAGGCCAGGGCTCTCCAACCTGGAATTCTTCCTGGGAATCCTGACCAACCGGCTCCAGTCACCTGTCCCAACTTCACCCTGACACTGGGAGAAACGCCAGGGAGGCCACCAGGAGAACCCCAAGGCAAAGAGGAGGTCAGACATCTTCCGGAAGGCTGGGACCCTGTTCCTGGGGTCTCTTTCCTCCATCCCGCTGTTGTCCCAGCTCTGTCCATGGGACACTGAACACAAGACAGTGAAAGCAGGGTGGGAAAGGGGACACAAGGAAACTGACTGGAGGAGAGGCTGAGTTTGGTGATGCATCAGGCAGGGAGGTGGCTTGGGGAGTAGGGACAGAGGCTCCAGGACCGGGCACAGAGCCCTCCACATCCCTGTGACCTTTTCCTGTCCAGGTCTAAGTCCCCGCATCCTCCAGCACACTCAGAGGATGCACTAGTGGAAATCAAAATTCCAGGCAGTTGTGAGGCAGGTCAGCCAAAGGGCTTCAGGGAGGGGCTGTCTGTGTATCACTATGGATATGGGAGGGGCAGGGCCCCGAGAGTCCGGTTGTGTGTGAGCACATGTGGGTCCAGGTAGATCCTCAGGGAACCAGGAAAACGTGTCACATTCTCTTCCTCTTGTTTCAATCTTTCTCTTTCCCCACCAGCCAGGTTTGACTCAGTGCCCTCACCCCTGAGTCGCTCCCCTTTCCTCCCTCCGGGTAGGCTCAAGTGCCTCAGGGCTTTCAAAGTCAGGACAAGGCATGTGTATGTGTGTTGGAGGGGGGACCATGGGAAAAGACACTGTCTCGGTACATCGGGAGCTGGAGCCAGGCTCTGTCCAATCCAGAAGCAAGAACATGAATCTGGAATCCCAGACCAAGTTGCAGAGACAGCTCTGGCTCCAGCACTTGAGCTCAGCAACCTTGGGTGCATCTTAACGGCAGTTTCCTCATCAGTACTATGGGCCTAATCATCTCAGCCCTGAGAGCTTGTGAGGATCAAATGGAATCAAGGATTTCCAAGGGCTCTTTATCCAGAGCATGCTACTCATGGGGACTGACAGTGTTGGCTGTAAGAGAGGGGAGCCAGGGTGCCCTGGCCTACTCCTCCTGGGAAGAGCTTTCTCAGCTGTGGTGAAGGAGAGCCAGGGCAGACAGGGCATCTAGAAGGGGCACAGGTCACGGGAGAAACTTCTACGAGCCCTTTCAGTTAGAGAGACTTCCAGCTGCTTTGTGGTCCAGCCCCAACCAGAACATGAACTCAAATCTGATTCCAGCCTGGAACT
Source organism: Physeter macrocephalus (assembly GCF_002837175.3). NCBI lineage: Eukaryota > Metazoa > Chordata > Mammalia > Artiodactyla > Physeteridae > Physeter > Physeter macrocephalus. Next base: position 155,543 of record NW_021145303.1, read on the forward strand.
TAGACCCAGCCCAGCCCCAAACTAGAATGTAGATTCAAATCCAGCCGTTGCCCTGATTCTGCCCCAGATACTGAGGCTTTGGTTCTCCATGACAGGGAACAGCAGCACTGAGCATAAAACGAAAGTAGAGGGGGTGAACTGACATACCCTCACTCTCTCCCTTTCTTTTTCAGGATAGGTAGCAGTAGTAATGATGGTGGCGGCGGCAGCTTAGCAGCCTTTGGGGGCCTCTTCATTGTTTATTCAGTTCCAATAAGTTAAAGGGCAGGGGGCGGGGGCAGAGTCTCTTAGGTGAGGCTGCTGCGAACTGAAGGCAGCAGCTCGGCCAGATGCTCCGAGATACCCACTGCTTGGCACAGGGGGTTGCCCTGCAGGTTGAGGAGGACCAGCCTGGGGCAGGAGGCAAGAGGCTGGAGCACTGCAGGCTGCTGGAGGCCTTGGGCAGGAGTCAAGGAAAGCTCGGCAGGTTCCTCCAGATCCACCTGCTCCTGTGCACCCATCACTGCTTTCCCTCAAGAACAGGGACTGCTGCCTAGCAGCCTTCTTGGTGGGCACCTTGTCCGCTTCCCCGGAGGGTGTGAGGCTCTAGACTGCAAACACCAGCCCCCGGGGGCCAGGCAGGAAGCACAGGAGGCTGACTGGATACAGTCCCAGAAGGAGTGGTGGAGACTATGGCCAAGGGGAAAGCTAGCCCCGGATGCAGAGGCACCCATGATCCACCAATGGCCAAGGGTTGCCAAGTGGGAATGCAGGCTAAAGGTTGCTTTAACTTCCATTTTTTAAAGAAGAACCAGAATTCTAGATTTTTTAAAAATATGAAACTTCCTGATTTTAAAAACATGATGCGCTACCCAAGAATATCTGTAGGCTGCTGGTTTGTGAAGTCTGGCTTGAGGAAGTCACTTACTTCCATCCTGCAAAACTCTACCAGTACAAGTCAATGATAGCCTCATACAGCGCCAGGCTACCCTCTCTCCTCAGCTTAGACAGCCAGAGCCCCCTCTCCACGTCCAGAGGCACACCACTCTGCTTGCTGTCTGTCCCTTCCTGGTGTGGCACCTCGCACTACCTGCTGTCTGAAAGGCACCCAGAAGGAAGGATACGGTTGTTGCACAGAAAGAGCTCCTGCAGCCGGGGCAGGTTAGTGACACCGTCCAGGGACTCAATAGTGTTGTCATTGGCCTGCAGCACCTAGAGAGCAGAGAGGGTAGGGAAGACGAGGCAGGGAAGGCAGCTGTCAGCCTGGGATTGGTACAAGCAACTGGGGAGCCCAGGGTGATCAGCTTACAGTGCATGGAAGGGCTCCTGGGGTCAGGCTGGGTGACAGAGGAGAAGGTAGGGGTCATCTGTGGGGTCTGGGAGGACCTGGGCATCTCTTTGTAGGGTGGGCAGACTTCTGAGGTGGAGGAAGGGGAAAAGGACCACCCAGGACAGTGACAGAGGAGTGAGTGCTTTACCTCGAGGCAGCGCAGGGCAGCCAGGGCAGGGGGCAGGGCTCGGAGACGATTGTGCGACACGTCAAGGTGAGTAATCAACAGCAGCTGCTCCAGATGGCACAGCACCGTCAGATCCTGAGGAGGGGGGGTGAGATACCCAGCGAGACCTGGGGGAAAGTCCTCAGCCATCGTTTCTCAGGCGCTTGCCCTGTGTGCCCCACACAGGCCCTTGGGGAGCCCAGCTGAGAAGAGGGAGCAGGTGGGACGCTTACCTCGCCACCCCTGGCAGTACATGCTCCATGTCAAGGGCATGGGAGAGACCTGAGCCCTGGGGCTGGGTGGCCAGTGCAGTGGTAGGAGTGGGGCAGGTACAGGGGATGGAGGAGGGCGCTGGGATAAACACCAGACACTGGTGGGAGCAGGCCTGGTGAGTCTGGGATCGGCTGGCGGGAGCGAAGGTGGGCAGCAGTGACGTGTTGGGGAGATTGATTGGGAAGGACTACAGAGGGAAAAGAGAGTCTGGAGGGTTTGTCAGAAAGCTCTGGAAACTATTCAGGTTTTAGGTGTTGGGGCCTGCTCCAGGGAGAGAAGCATGGGAATGAGCTGAGGAAGAAATGTCCAGAAAGGCACGTGCGACTGAAGGAAAGCCGGGGGCATGGTGAGTGTCTCGGCTGAGGCCTGGGGAGCTTATATAAAAGCCGGCCAGGGGCTTCCCTGGTGGCGCAGTGGTTGGGAGTCCGCCTGCCGATGCAGGGGTCGCGGGTTCGTGCCCCGGTCCGGGAGGATCCCACATGCCGCGGAGCGGCTGGGCCCGTGAGCCATGGCCGCTGAGCCTGCGCGTCCGGAGCCTGTGCTCCGCCGCAACGGGAGAGGCCACAACAGTGAGAGGCCCGCGTACCGCAAAAAAAAAAAAAAAAAAGCCGGCCAGGTCATGAGGAAGAGGGAGGCCAGCCAGCAGGGAGAAGGCCGGGAAGGCGCGTGTGCAGTCCCTACCTTGTGACCAAGGTGCAGCACGCGCACCTCCGCGTACTCCATCTTGAGCACGCTGTTCTCCAGCAGGAACTTGCTTCGCAGGTCGTCCAGGTACGCTGCCCGCATAGGGTCCACAGCCTGGCAGGGAGAAGGGGCAGAGAATGCATGTCAGCTGCCCTCCTCCTGCCCGCTGGGCCTCCCCCTCACCGGTTCCCATGGACCCGACTTGCCTTGAGGGTCTGGAAGTACTGCAGCGTCTCCTTCTCATACTGCAGGGGGTCCAGCGCCCGCATCAGCAAGATGATGGTGAGCAGGCACCCTGGGGAGAGGGCAGGGAAGAGGATGGTCTCTCCTGGATCCTCCTCTGCTCCCATCCTCTGGAGACCCTTCCTGCTCTCCCCAAGGGGCCACCCTTAGAAAGGGGCCTCCTCAGGGAAGCGGGAGATCAGGGAATCGGGCCTCACATTTATTCTCAGGCTCCAGCTCCTGCAGCTCCTTACAGCATTCAAGCTCGGACTGTAGCACCGTGGACTTCTCCACCGACAGCTCACACCTGAGGGTGGGCAGGGTTGGGGGAGGGGATGATGCCCCAGCCCTGGGGTACTAGTCAGCCCTAGTATCCAGTCTGAGATCAACTGCTTAAGCCCCCAGCCTCCTGCCCAGCTGCCTGATGCCCAGAGTCCAGAGCCCCCATCCTTGTCTCTGTGCTTCCCTGTCATCATCACCTGAAGAGCTGTTCATCCGTGGCGGAGTCCCGGCACCAGCCCTCTCGGTGGCCTGTGAGAAAGAGCAGGTGGTAGGAGGGGACACCCATGACAGAAAGAGAGGGATGAGGGCTGCTGCCAAGCGGGGAGGTGCGGGCTGTGTCACCTTTTAAGAGCACACACTCCTTCTGGGCATCGCCTGCTGTCCAAATGACACGAAATGTATGTTGGGGCAACTGGTCGTTGAGAGAGGTGGCGGGCAGGTCACAGAGCTGGGAGCACGGGGTTAAGAAAAAGCATGGCTGCACCACTTTCCTGACAGTCCCAGCCCAGCCCTACCCCAGCCTCCACTCCGCCCACCAATCCTGGGATACCCAGACGTGGCTAGGCCGGTTCCTGCCATCTGGGGTCCTCCACGCCACGGCCAGGGGTGACTCGTCCACCATGAGTAGCAAGGTCTCCGTCCTGGAGCCCACCTGGCACAGGGGACAAAGAGAGACCCGTCACTCCAATGGCACCAGGCCCATGATCCACGATGCTCTCCGGCAAAAGCTGCAGGACTCACTAGGAGGGGCCGAGAGAAGGAGACAGTCAGACAGGCCTCATCCCGGCTCACGTGCAGGCAGTGCAGGGCGTCCTGGGGATCCGCTGGGGGAAGACACAGCCTCAGGTCTCCTTAAATATTCTTGCATTCCTTCTAAGCCCTAATCACCCAGCTTCCTCCCCCACTGCTCACCTCGTCCCAGGAGCCAACGATGGTAGAACCAGGCACTCTGATCATTGGGGTCAGTGAAGAAGGCGTTCTGCACCAGCTCCAGCTCTGCAGGGGCCAAGGAGGCATGGGGCTGTGGTTAGGACCCTGCTTGGCTCCTGGCCGCCTCAACATCCCACCCTCACCTTGGAGTTCCTCCAGCCTGCAGTTTCACCTATAGGCTGGCCTTGCCCAGGGACTGCGCATTTCAGTTTTATCTTCCCCATTGGACACTTGGGCTCCCTGCAGCCAGGGGCTGGATCTTATGCACCCCCAGAGCCAGGCAAGTTCCCGAGTGGCAGGTTCAGGAACAGGCCTAGGCATCAGGGTTGGAAGGGTGGCACTGCAGAGTCCTCCCCAGCACCCCCTGACTCTGCTTACCTTTGAGCAGCACATCCTCAGGGAGGCGCCCCTGGGGTCCAGAGTCTGGCTGGGGATGCAGCTGGGGCAAGAGGCAGGAGCGGTAATGCCAGGAGGAATAGTTGGAGAAGTTTCGGGTGATGAGGCTGTCAGTGAAGGCTAGCTCCTCTGCAGGGGGCACAGCTGCCTGTGCAGCCACAAACCGCCGGTAGTCCCAGCAGTGAACTGGGAGGAAGGGCAGACACCACATCTCAGAAGCAGGGCAAGAGAATCTCCCCGGCTGGTACCCCTGGAGTTCCCTCGGATATCCTGAGAAACACCTCTCTGCACTCCATGGAGGATACATTTGGCTCCATCATCCCTTTTGCCATCAGCTCAGTGGGCCCATCCTGGCCATCCCTCCCCACTCTGGGCCGTACTGAGGCCCTAGTACCAGAATGTGGGGCAGGTGAGGGCTGTTGGGACAGAATCTGCAGGCACGTACAGTTCCGCTCATCAACCTCGAGGAAGCGGGCACACAACTCCAGTTCCCGGGCCCAGTTGGGCTCTGGCAGGCGGCCCAGCAGCCAGCAGCGGTGGTGCCAGGTACCGTAAGACTTGGGGTTCACCCTCAGACAGCTCTCCAGGAAGCCCAGTTCTGCCTTCACTAGAGCGGCCAACTCCTCAGGGGACCTGCACCCAGAGGGGAATGGGGGTCAGGGCCCTCCAACACCCAATCTCAGCTCACCCCTGTCTTTCTGCACCCAGCTCTCCACTGCCCTCTGCCTATGCCCCTGGCTGTGCCACTCTTCCTCCAGCCCTGGACCCAGGCAGGGCAGGGGCAGAGCCAGGGCCATCTTCCCGGGGCTCTGAACCCCTACGCACTTCTGGACCTCCAGCCGCTGGAGCACCTCTCGGCGACAATTCCAGAGGGTGGCAAAGTCAGGGTTGGCTCCCAGAATCTGGCTTGTCAGTTCCAGCACTGATTCATCCAGCTCTCCAGCCTGGCGCTGAGAAGGTAGATAGCAGGGTCAGAGAGATCATATCTTTCTCCTGCTACAGGGATAATACCATAAATACAACTACCGACTGTTCTGTGAATGCCATACTATACTATAGGTACTATACAAAGCACTTTATGGGTTTACATGTATTCTCTCATTTAATTTTCACAACAGCCTTATGCAGTAAGTGCAATTGTTAGGCCCATTTTACAGATGGGCAAACTGAGGTCCAAAGTGATTCAGTAACTTGCCCAAGGACACACAGCTAGTACCTGATAGAACGCAGATATGGATCCAAGCAGCCTGACTCTAAGGCGCAGTTCTTGGCCTCAGTGCTATACTAAGGGAGCCACTGTGGGAGGGGACGACCTCTGAGGGCCCCACCTTCTGGAAGACAGTCTGGGTGGCTGACTGGTATAGCTTCAGCTTCTGTTCCCGCTCTAGCCTTTTGGCTTCCGCTTGCTCTTCCGATGTCTTCACCTTCAGGCGCCCGTGCTATAGGGATGGGCGGGTTGCAAGAGTGCAGGCTGCCTTGCAGGGGCATACCCACCGGAACCCCCACTGCGGAGCCCCAGGTTTATATCGGGCAACGGAGGCAAGGCCATGCGGGACAGGGGCAAGGGCAAGGGCATGGGCATGCGGAGGTGAGGGGCTGGGCTCAGGGTTCTCACCATGGTGCTGGCTCAGATTCAGGGCAGGGGAGGGGTCAAGTGGTGCCCGTGAAACCTGAGGAAAGACGTGTCAATCATGGGAGCCCCGCCCCTGGTAGCCCCGTCCCTAGATGTCCCAGGAAGCCGCGGGCAAGCCGGGGCGGAGACCCCTGGGGTGTTAAGGGGTTCTGGGACAGACACTGCACGTCCAGAAGGCACCCACCCGGAATGGGACTTGCACACGTGCAGCCCTGTCCACAGCCCGATCCGCCGAAGCCGGGCCCGAGCTGGAGCACTTAGGTGATGGGGACTACTCCGCGCCCAGAGGATGTCGCTACCCGTCCGCCCCACGGATCCCAGGCACTGCTGGCCCCCGCCGACGGACCCACCTGTGCTGGGAGGAGGCGTGCGGGACGCGGAGCTGCAGCGCCCACCACCGAGCCCGAGCGCTAGCGCTAGCTAGAGCGGCGTCACGCCCCGGCTCTCCGAGACGCAGCGCCCTCTGAAGGCCTGGGGAGGGGCTCGCGGCAGAGCATGCGGGCTCTGGAGGCGCCTGCGCAGGATCTCTGCTACCCCTGTCCGGGAACGCCAAGTCCCTGTTAGCCCTCTGGTGTGTAAGAGTGTGCACGCGTGACTGTGGCGCGCGCGGGAAAGCAGCGCGGGGTGCAATTCCAGCCACCTACTCAAACTGCGTTTCATTTGAAAAGGTTTCCCCCACAGCCGGAAGCCCAACCTCTCAGCGCTCCACTAACCTCTCTCTGGCCGCACTCGCCACCACTTAGTTGCTAAATCTGACTGATGGAGTTTCCTCTCCCTACCTCCATTGACATCTGCAGCATTTGATGCTACTGACTTCCCTCGACTTGACACCCTGTCCTGGCTTCTCCTGCACTTTTGCCGCTCTCTTCTCATCTGTTCACCTTCTCTTCCCCTAAATGTTGGTGATATCCAGGGCCCTTTCCTGACTCCTTTCCACCACACACTGCTCCCTTGGGAGAATGTTCACAAACCCAGGCCTTCAACTGCTTGGAGTTGGAGCTCTCCAGAGCTCTGTCCTGGGCCCACAGATCTTCTGGCCCACACTTTGTCTGGGTGACTTCATCCACACTCATGGTTTTAATTGCTATCTGTAAGCTGATGACACTTAAATTTATATCTCCAGCCCAGATGTCTTGCAAGCTTTTATAATGGAAAAAAATGTACACGCACACAGAGACACAAACATTTTTTAAAAAAATATTTATTTAGTTAGGCTGCAGAGGGTCTTAGTTGTGGCATGCTGGATCTTTGTTGTGGCATGCGGGATTTTTTGTTGGGGCATGAGGGCTGTTAGTTGCGGCATGTGGGATCTAGCTCCCCCACCAGGGACTGAACCCCTGGCCCCCTGCATTGGGGGCACAGAGTCTTACCCACTGGACCACCAGGGAAGTCGCAGACACACACATATTCATAAGCCTGTTAGGTATCACCTGGGTGTCCCAGAGACACCTCGACCTCCAAAAGTCAAAATGTATCATTGTCTCCCCTCCTTCCAGTGTAAACTTTGGCCTTTATGTTTCCTGTTTTAGTGGATGGCCACCCCACTTTTCCTTGATATCTCTTAAATACCCTCTCCATTCCGACTGCACTAAGAATTTAAGTTCATTTATTCCTGGGATTGTTGGAAGTCTTTTCAATGTTCCCTCATCTCCACCCTGTCCCCTCTTTTATCAGTTCACCTCTGTGCTGCTGAATCAGTCTTTCTGAAATGCAGATTTGCTCATGTCGTTTCTCTGCCCAAAACCCTTCCACGGCCCTGACATCTTTTCAGGAAAGACTTTGAATCTCTCAGGTCAGCACATCAGGCCTTTCGGCATTTGGACCCTGCTTACCCCTATGGCCTCATGTCCTGCCTGTGCCTGTTGAAAACTCTTCATTACAGCTGATAGGATGACTTGCAGTTTCCCAAGCACATTAACCTGTTTCCGCTTCCTTACTCTCCTTCCTCCACACCTCTTCCTTTGCCAGAATAACTCCTGTTCATCTTTAAAATTTAACTCGTTTGTATGCTAACATCGCCTAGGAGATTCAGAGTCCCTGGAGGACAGGAACAATCTTTTTTTTGGTCTTACTTCTCCAATACTTGGCCCTGGTTCTCAGTAGTTATTGGGTAGTTATTTGAATGAATACAACACCGCATAGTGAGGGCTGGCTTGGCTGGGCCTAACGGTGAGAGCTGTTGGCATTCAGGGTTGGGAGAGACTGTGAGGCCTGGACCAGCCTAGGAAGGTTTCTTGATGGAGACTTCATGGGTTCAAAGTGGTCACTGAGTGTCTGTGTGTGAGTGTGATGTATTTGTGAGAAGTGTGTGTCCATGTGGCATGTGTATGTTTATAACACACATCTGGGTAAGAAAATATGGCTTTAAATTTTTTACATTTCTTCCACACCTTTTTCAGGCCCTGGAAATGTGTGTAAAGTGCCCACTCTATATTCTGTCCTTTCTGAGACCCTGTAACAAGTTACAGGGGAAAAGAGACACTTGTCCTGGCCTCCTGTACTTCCTCACTGTCCCAGTGAGGAAAGAGCTACACCATTTGACGGCTGTCTTTGTTCCAGTCACTGTGTCAAGAGCTTTGCACACACACAGGATCACACATGGGAAGCAGTGTGCAGAGTGGTTAAGAACGTGGACTCTGAGACTTCCCTGGTGGCGCAATGGTTAAGAATCTGCCTGCCAATGCAGGGGACACGGGTTCGAGCCCTGGTCCGGGAAGATCCCACATGCCGCGGAGCAACTAAGCCCGTGCGCCACAACTACTGAGCCTGCATGCTGCAACTACTGAAGCCCACGTGCCTAGAGCCTGTGCTCTGCAACAAGAGAAACCACCACAATAAGAAGCCCGTGCACCGCAACTAAGAGTAGCCCCTGCTCACTGCAACTAGAGAAAGCCCATGTGCAGCAACGAAGACCCAACAGGTCCAAAAATAAACAAATTAAAAAAAAAAAAAAAAAAAAGAACGTGGACTCTGGGGTCTGACTGCCTGGGTGCAAATCCTGGCTTTGACACTTATGAGGTATGTGACCTGAGCAGGCACTTAACCTCTGTGTTGACTTTCTTCTGTGTCTCAACTCCTTCAACGGTAGCATAGGAAAAATGATGTTACCTACCTGCTAGGGTTGAAGTAAAGATTAAATGTAAAAGTCTATGTAAAGTGCTTAGGACAGTGCCTGCCCTGAGTAAGGGCTCAGTAAATAGTTATAGTAGTAATTTTCTAATTTTCATGACAAATATGCCAGGAAATAGAGGCTCAGAAAGGAAAGAAAGGCTGAGTAACTTGCTAAGTGCTAGTAGTGTAGTGTAGTAAGTGGTCAAGTGGACATGGGTCTGATCTAGCCCAGCCCTCTCTCTACCTCACCAACTGCATTTTTTGTTTGATTAGTTGGGTGTTTTTGGTCACCACCTGTTCTTGCTTCCTGCTCTATAACGACTCACATGTGCAACCAGATACCTGGGAACACAGGTGCCCACAGATGCAGATCTGCCAGATACAGTCTTATATCACAGTCACTAAGGGCAGAGGAAAGGGGGTGGAGGAAGGCTGAAGTAGGCATGAAATATTTTTTAGTGATTAGTAATCCTGAAACTGGGAAGTCTGAGTCAAGCAGGCTTAAGGGATGAAGCGAGTCTCAAAATCTGCCTCCAAGAAGGTGGGGCCTGGTTTTGGAAAGAGGACAGGAAGGGCATTTCAGGCATGTGTTGTGCAGACTTAGCTGGCAGGCAGGCAGGCAGAAGCTGAACCAGGTGCCTTTGGAGATAAGAGCAATGGAAACAAGACAAGCCTCTTGCTTTAAGGCAAAAGGAGGTGTCAGGGGTTATATTTGGCCTCCTGTGTGGGATAAGTGGGAACCATGCTGGTGTCTGAGGGCCACAATCTGAATGACATTTGAGGAAGGGGTTTTACTGCCTTCTATGTAGAGAAAAGAACAAGTAATAACCGAGTACCGACTGAGCCTCAGACATCCTATTTGATGTTCTCACTACCTATGTGAAGTAGGTATTATGATTTTACAGGGAGGACCAATGCATACAGTGGGTTCACAGAGGTTAAGGTGCTTGCCCGAGCTCACACAGCTGGGAGGAAACCAAGTCCCCCTAAAACCGAGTTCCCTTACCAAGTTTATGAGTAATCGATCGAAAATTTTATTCCCTTTTTGGTCCCCTCTGACCTCGAGCCTGTGCTAATTGAACACTGATCAACCAGAGTCAGATGACTAAAGTTGCTGTTGTCGATAACAGAAGATGTCAGCGTGGGCACGGGTAGTAATTCTACCCAGCAGAAAATGGGGACCCCAGGAGGCAGAGATGAGGGACCTACAAACAAGCTCTGGTAGAGGCATGTTGAGGGCAGGACTAGGGATGTGGGGCGAAGAATCCTCAATGGGGGAGTGAAGGAAAAAATAGACTATGAAGAGAGGTTCTGTGACCTTGAAGCCAATATTAATAATGACTAAATTCTTTACAGCCATTATAAGAAGAAACTGAAATTCTGCCCAAGGTCACACAGCTTGTAAGTGATAAGAGCCTGGGGAGGCAGGGTGCCCTTCAGAGGACTACTAAATCACCCTTTATACACACACAATAAAGTTTTCTACTTCTCTAAATTGAACCAACCAACCAACTGACCCTGGCTGTCTGATTCCAGAAGACACTCTTACTCACTTTCCCTCCGCCTGGCTTGCCCACCATGCTCTGCTGCAACCGGCAAAGCCCCAGAGTGTGTGGGAGAGTGAGGGGGTGAGGCAGTGTCACAAGACTTCTGGAAAGCTGGGGTGGGTGTGCTGGAGGGCCGGGTGGGGAGGGAGTTCCACTCAGAGGAACTCAGACCTGATGGTCTGGATCTTCCTGGGGCCATAGTTCCGCAGGGTATCAAGTGAGCAGTGGTTAGATGTTTGGATGGGGGCACCCCAGGCACTTGAGAGGAAATCAAATGCTGGGAAGGCTGAGGGTCAGCTTAAGTTGCAGTAAAGGAGTTGCAAGGGCAAGAGAAGAGCCTGGCACCTGCCGCCCAGCAGAAAGGGCGGGGTTGAAGTTTCCCCATGCATGAGCTGAAGTGCCCATTTCCTACCTCTTGCAACATGGACTCTCCTCTCCCCCAGCTTCCTAACCTTCTCTCTAACCTTGACCACCACAGAACAGGACATCAGAGCTGGAGAGGGCTCGACAGATCATCTGGCTCCCGTTCACTTCCCAGCGGCCCAGAGATACTTGGTGACATGAAACCACATACACGTTGGCGGCAGAGACAGGGCTGGAAACCAGGTTTCCCAATGATTATCATAGAGCTTTTGCACCCATCAGCTCCATGTCAGGATATGTTGAGGGACAAAATGGTTAACTGTGGGTAGGCTGATAGGATAGTAGATATAACTGGTAGGATATTCATCTCCAAATAATAGTGGTTAATGTGTGTTTGTCAACTTGGAGAGAAGTCCCTAGTGGTGGCACTTTTCAGTGATATGTTGGATAAGCACACAGTGCCATTCTCATAATGGAAGGTAGCTAACATGTAGTTGGGAGGAATGCTGGATGATGGAATCTGGATCTAAACATAATTTGAGGGCCCATATTTGACCAGATGGCACTGAATAGTGACAGAGGTACAATCTGGTTCTTTGGTCCTCAAATCATCCTCTGCACAAGAGCATGATGTGTGGGCGATGGAATAACACCAGTGTGTGCAGAAGGGAGGTTCTGGTTGGCATAGGGCTGAAGAGTCGACTCCTTGCCAGAAGCACTGATCTGACTTTGAGCTGCACGAAGAGAGCTTTAGGACCCAGAATGATGGGGTGCAGAGGCCCCAAATCTGTGATGGTCAGACCCTGTTGGGAGTGTCTGGTCCATTTTAAGAGGGACAGGGACAAATAGCAAGGTCCAGAGGGAGCAATCAAGATGGTGAGGAGAGTCCATGACCAGAGAGAGGACATAGGAATGTCGAACTGGGGGAGAGGACTCAAGGGGCAGATGATAGTGGTCTTCAAACTCTTGAAGGGCTGCTAGTTGGAACAGAAGCCACATTGATTCTGTTAATCTTGAGCACAAAGAACAAAGACCAGTGAATGTATATAGCCTTGTTATGGGGGAAGACTTTCTTATAATTAAAGCTGTCCAAAGGTGGAATGGGCCTAAATGAGTGGTGGTGAGCTCACCATCATGGGAGGTAATCAAGCACATGTTGGTCAACAACCTTGTGAGAATGGGGTAGAGAACATTCAAGGACTAGAATGTTCCCCAAAGTTATGGAGGAATCTGACGCCTGGGATGACCCAGGGAACCAGAATGACTCAAAGCCCAAGAAGATCCTCTATATTCACCACCTCCCCAGGGTCCTGGGGTCCTTCGTACTTGGTCCTCGTGCTTGGATTTTTTTTCTCTCCTTCCTGTTCCCCAGTGCCTTCTGCCGGGTTGGGGAAATTCCACAATAGCCAACAGTGCCACCAGGTACCCATAACTGGAGAAGAGGAAGGAACAGACTGGCCAGTCAGAGGGAAGGGCAGGGCCCCAAGTCTGGGCCCAAAAGACAGAAGGGCCCCAGAGGGAAAGTCCCCACGCTAGAGCATCCTGTCTCCCCCAGGGTGTGGCAGGTGCTGACTCAGGTTGGCATCTCTAGGGGAAGAGATGTAGGGAAAGCAACCAGGAAACGGGACTGAAAAGCTGGAAAAACTTCTTGAGCCAGAACTAGAGTCTCTGCACTGCGCGGTGGTTGGTGAAGTTGACAACATTGCCCAGAGCACTGGTGGGACTGGGAACGTGGCCAAGAAGCTCTCTGTCTGGCAGGGCCTGGGTGGCAGCCTCCGCTGCACAACTCCATGGTATGCCTTGGGCTTGGGGCGTATACACTGTGAGTGGTGCCAGGAGGTAGGCAGTCCTGAGGTTCTAGGCCTGCATGAGAAACAGAAGCTTTGGAACAAAGTGAGACTGTGGGGGCCTAGGGAAGGAAGGGATGCTGTGGCTGGGAGATGAGAGCAGGGGACAGAGGACAGTCCTAGGAAGGAGGAGCTGCTTGCTTTGGGGAGGACCCTGCCCTTACCTCTTCCCTGTTCCATTCATTCATTCAACAGTGACTGAGTGCCCCTGTGCTGGACACCATGCTGGGCACGGAGGCCAAACACGGACACATGGAGCTTATGGTCCTGAGAGGGGCTGTTGCACAGAACCCTCTGAGTGCTGGGGACAGTGTAGAGAGGCAGTCAAGTAATCCTATAAGCAAATGTAAAATTACAGCTCTGCCCTTAGGGAGATGTGTGTGGTGCTGGGTGAGCTCCTATGGGGGTGGGTGAGGTTTCCCAGGGAAGTGAGCTTGGAGCTGGGGCTGCAGGTATGGGGGAGGAGCCCTGGCTTGGGGCTCGGACACACATCTCCTCTGTACTTCCCCAGAAGCAGGGCCTGTGTTGCCCTCTTTCAGCTCCTCCTGTGGGCGTACAGCACCCCTGCTTCTGCTCCTGCCATGACCTACCAAGAAGGCTGGTTTGATCGCATGTCTCCTCACCTGCCTGCCCCATGGTGGTTGCTCAACAAACATTTACATAATTCAGCCAGTCAATCCTTGAGCAGTAATCACTCAGCACCAATACAGCTCACCCCACGGCACTGACCAAGACTGCCAAGGTCCCTGCTCTTGTAGAGCTTACACTCAAGCTGGGGAGACTGACCCTGTAGAAGCAAATACACACAAAAGACGATTTCATCAAGTCGTAAGTGCCCCGAGGAAAATTAAATAGGATATTGAAATAGAGCTGGTGGTGTTCGTAGGGGTCCTGGGAAAGAATGAATGAGTGAGTGAATGAATGAATGGTAAGCCATGGTGGTCAGAGCAAACATGCTGCACCCCGCTGGATGGGGCTTAGGAGGGAGAGCTGGGACTCTTAGATCCCAGAGCAGGGAGCTTGGGGCGAGGTGGGGAGGAGGAGGTGGACAGGGAGTGGTGTGGAGCCTCAGAACTCAGTGTAAAGAAGGAGAACGCCTGGAACTGATGACAGAAGCAACACTATGTCTCCGTGTCCCCTTTGCACCCAGCATGACTCAGGCTTGAGTTCTGAAGGGTGGGGGCAGGGAGGACCTGGAGTTGAGGTTCAGGGAGCTTTCAGGGTTGGCCAGCTTCCCCAGGCCTGCTCCCACAGAGGTTCCTAGTACTCCCACAGCTGGCAGCCGTGCTACGCAGTCCTCTTCCTGAACCCAGACCCCTGAGCAGGGGGCAGGGAGCTAAGGCTGAGGCACGAGAGAGATGGGCTCCAGGTGAGACATTTACAACCAGGCCTCCTGTTTACACTGCTGAAACCGTGTAACTTTGATTGGGACTTGAACGCATGTGCTGGGACTCAAACCCAGCCTAAACCCAGATTGGGACTTGAACCCACAGTCTTTTTTTTTTTTTTTTTTAAATTTATTTATTTATTTTATTTTTGGCTGCGCTGGGTCTGTTGCTGCACATGGGCCTTCTCTAGCTGCGGTGCGCGGGCTTCTCATAGCGGCAGCTTCTCTTGTTGCAGAGCACAGGCTCTAGGCTCATGGGCTTCAGGAGTTGTGGCTCACGGGCTCTAGAGCTCAGGCTCAGGAGTTGTGGCACACGGGCTTAGGTGCTCCGCGGCATGTGGGATCTTCCCGGACCAGGGCTTGAACCCGTGTCCCCTGCACTGGCAGGCGGATTCTTAACTACTGTGCCACCAGGGAAGCCCCTGAACCCACAGTCTTTAAATTGAGATCATATGCCTGGTTTCAGGACTTAATGAAGCTCAGGTTCTTGATGTCTCCTTGCAGAAAGAAGTCAGTGAGAGACAAAGTGATAGGTAAGAAGTGGATTTATTTAGAGAGAAGAAACACACTCCACAGACAGAGTGCGGGCCATCTCGGAAGGCGAGAGGTCCCGAAATATGGCATGGTTAGTTTTTTATCGGCTGGGTAGTTTCATAGGCTAATGAGTGGGAGGAGTATTCCAACAATTTTGGGGAAGGGGCAGAGATTCCCAGGAATTGGGCCACTGCCCACTTTTTGATCTTTGATGGTCAGCCTTGGAACTGTCACTGCGCTGGTGGGTGTGTCATTTAGCATATGCTAATGTATTACAATGAGCATATAATGAGGCTCAAGGTCTACTGGAAGTCAAATCTTCCACCATCTTGGACCTAGTTGGTTCTAACCAGTTTTTGTCATGTCCTATGGCTATGTCATTCTTTCAAAGGTTGTGCCCTGCCCCTTTCCCTCCTGTTTCACTTCCAGATAAAAACAACAACAGGAATGGGGTAAAGATCTGTTTGTCTCTGGCAGACACTTTAACAGTAATGGCAGGGGTAGAGAAGAACTGAGCCTTGCCCAGATGGGAGATGAAGAGACCACATATTTCTCATTCTCGAGGTCAAGGAGACCTTTCCAACTACACATGTGCAGAAAGGCTCCTCGGGGGCCAAAAAGGGAGGGGGCATCACCCCACAGTAGGTGATGTCAGTCTACCCATAGGCCTCTTCGCTAGAATCCAACTTGGCTGAGATGCGCATGCACACATGGGAGGACCCTGAGATAAACCAAATATGGACTCAGAGCCAGACAAAGCAAGATGATTGGCCAAAGGAAACCTGGGAGAAATGCCCCATATAAGTGATTCTAACTACCACGAGGGTGCGACTCTCTGAGTCCACCCTTGTGAGTCTTATACACATGTACCCTTTTTTCCTCCTAATAAACACTTTACTTGTTTCACTACTTTCCATATCTTTGTGGGAATTCATTTCTACAAAGCCAGCGGGCCAGGGGCCTTGTCACTGGCCACCGTCCCTGGTGGTCTAGTGGCTAGGATTCAGGGTTCTCACTGCAGCGGCCTGATTCTAGTCTCTGGCCGGGGATCCAAAATCCTGCTTCAAGCTGCTGCAGGCCGAGGCCACCGAGATCAAGGTGTAGCCGGTGGGGCTGAGCCCAAGGACTGAGGAATATGTGGGCCTGCAGTTCTGGAAGTGTGAGACCTGGGGCACAGCCACTGCCATTAGCTGGCTCAGCCCACCCGCCTCAGGGAGGGAGCGTGGGTCCCTCACCAGTGGGTCCCACTGGGCCTGTGAACTCAGCCGCACCCTGGGTGGCTTGGACACTCTAGGCACTATTCTGTTCTGAGTGCAGGGTTCAACGATTCTGTGAATCTGTGTGGGGGGAGGAGGAGAAGGAGCCAAAACCCAGCTCCTGTCCTGGGGTTGTGGTGGGGTAGGGGGTTTTCAACCTTGTCTAGGTGACCCGATGAGGACATCCACGGCTCTAATACCAGTCAAGAGCCAAGTGAATGTCATAGGTTCCCGAAAAGGGGCAAGAGAAATTGCAGAAGAAACCAGAAGTTTCTAGGAGGTTGAAATGAGTTAGTTTTTTTTTTTTTTCTTTTTAAATTTATTTATTTATTTTTGGCTGCATTGGGTCTTCGTTACTGTGTGTGGGCTTCTCACTGCGGTGGCTTCTCTTGTTGCAGAGCAGGGGTCTAGGGTGCGAAGGCTTCAGTAGTTGTGGCTCGCGGGCTCTAGAGCACAGCCTCAGTAGTTGTGGTGCATGGGCCTAGCCGCTCCACGGCATGTGGGATCTTCCCGGACCAGGGCTCAAACCCGTGTCCCCTGCACTGGCAGGCGGATTCTTAACCGCTGCGCCACCAGGGAAGCCCAAGATGAGTCTTGTGGGAAGAATTCTGGCAGGTGGAAATGGGGCTGGGGCTGTTGAGGGGAGTGGGTGGTAAGCCAGGACAACTCAAGCAAACGTGCAGAGGAAAGGAAATGTCACATTGAGAGAAGGGCAACTCTGTGTTTGGCCAGAGGGGTCCTTGGGCTGAGTGAACTTGGGAATGTTTTCACCATTCTGCCCAATCCCCAACCCTCTGCGCAAAAAAGAAAAGCTCCTCCAAAACCAAATAACGATAACAACAACAAAATAAACCCAAAAAAAACACGCAGCAGAGGCAGCATGGTGCAGGGGAAAGAGCTCGCACTCTGGAGTCATGTATTTGGTTGAATCCAGACTCTTTCACAGTAAAGACCTGCAACTCTGGACAAGTACCCCAACTTTCCTAAGCCTCAGTCTCCTCAGCTGTAAGAGAGTGTGTACCTCATATGGCAGATGAAAAAGATGAAGTCTGACCTAGGCAGAGTGTTTAGGTCATTGCTGCACTCATTAAACACGAATTCTCTCGGTCCTTACAGTGCCTCGAGTCTCTGGCTGGCTCAGCTGTGTTAGAGTGACAGCGAAAGCCTGGAGCCCAGTTGCGTTTCCTTCTCTTGCACCAGCCCCTCCAGGGCCGCTGAAGCAGTATCTGCTCGTGGAGTTCTAGCTTTGCCTGTTTCTTCTGGAACCACCTCTCCAAGGAAGGGGGAGCCAAGACCTGCCTGTCGAGGATGGGAGCATATATGTTCATACTTGTAACAGAAATGGCACAAAGCTGACCCCACTTCACCCCTCTGCCTTTTTCCCAGCATTCCTCACAGGCTCCTCCATTTCAAGGGCTTAAGGAAGGCTCCTTTTCTTTCCCAGATTCCCCCATTATCAAGTTAAGCACAGCCGGATTCCAGGTCCTCTCCTCTTCTGGCACACAAGTTGCCAGGCAGGCCCTGTGACCCCTTGACCTTGTTCCCAGCGAGCCTGCACCGGGCCCTGGCGGGAGCTGGCCCACTTCTGAGCTCTGCAGGTGCCTCTGTGCAGAGGGCAGTGGCATCCATCCATCCAGAGAAAGTCCTGCCTGTGCCCATCCTTAGACCCTGCTCAGACCTGCCTCTGCAGCTCAACATGAGCCAGGCCAGCCTGGTTAAACAGGAGGTAATAAAGCTCTGGGGATGATCCCTGGGCGGGGGCACCCAAGAAAGGTGTGTGTGTAGGGGAGCTGGCCAAGGTGACTGTCCCAGAGGGAATCAGGACAGATCAAGATGGGCAAGGATGCCTTTGGTTGCTGGAGGCAGGAACTGAGGCAGAGGTGAGGTTTTGCAGAGAAAGGCAGGGGTAAGGATGTTCTAATACCCCCAGGAAGGTGAAACCTGAAAGGAACAAGAGTTGTCTGTGGCCCAGGGAGCAGCCTGGCTGCCCACCCCTCCTGGGCCTTTGAGTCCCCACCCTGGGTCTCATCATGGCTGTCTAATTGTTTCACGGTGATAACTGAAAGCACTTTGAGAGCCAGACCTTTGTCTTATAAAGCTTGCCTGTGCCCATCTGCCTCTCCCTGCCCAGGGCTGGGCAAGGAGGAGGCTGCAACAAAAGCCGGCTGACTGGGAGATGGAAGGGAAGGGAGAAGATTGTGTGGAGGGCCCGGGGGGAAGGGCAGGTGAGGGGGCCCCGAGGGGCTAGGAGGAACAGGGGAAGGATGGGAGGCTGGAGAGGACACAGGCTGAAGGTCCGGGGAGGAGGGGTTTTGTGGAGGTGTAGACCAACCTAGGGGGTGAGGACCAGGGACCAGATGGGATGGGGGACAGGCTGCGGCGAAGCAACGTCTGAGGTCATGGCGGGGGCCCTCCCCAGTGACAGGGAGACCAGGAGCCGAAGGGACCTCATGCAACATGCAAGACAGTGGGGGCCATGGGTGGCTAGGAGCCAGGGATGAGGAGGGAAAAAGGGTGGGTCTGGGCCCGACCATCTCACCTTGATTTGTCTATTGGGCTGGGCTCCTCTGGGGCCTTGTGTGTGCTCTTCGTTCCCCATGCCTGAATCCTCACGTCATTGTCACTCACATCACCCAAAGGGACCTTCAGGAGCCGAGGGGAAGTCCTCCTCCGTGACTCGTCCCGGAAGCTGGCATCTGAGATGCCATGGTTCAGGCCTGCTTCCATCACCTTGTTTTGTGTCAGCCAACTGGTCAGAGCTACATCCCTGGGGACTCCTTGGGAACAGAAGCTCCACGGTTGGCCTCACTTTGGCACGCCTAACTCTTGGGCAGTTGCCCTAGCAAGAGGAATCCACTTCAGGTGTGACGTGCATCTCAGGAGGAGATGCTTCTGAGGAGGCCAGGGCTGGTCAGGCTGATGAGGCTGGGCTCCTTGGCACCGCCACTGCTTCTCTGCAGCCATTTTTCTCCATTCTTTAGGCCCTCAGTTGCTCTTTCTCTTACCCTCCCTGCTAGCGGGGTAGGGAAGTTTTGGGTAATGGGAGCACCTGCATAACAACGTGAGAGGGGTGGGGCCTCTGGGCCAGGGCTGCTCCTTGCTTAGAAGTGTAGAACACGAGGGCCAGAATAGGCCTCAGAGACTGGAAAATACAACCCCTTAGCTGGAGAAAGAGAGGCCCAGATTTGCACGCAGTCAAATCTCTTCTCTGAAATATGCTTAGCTCTTTGCTTGTACAGGCGTGGGCTCTCTCTATGGCTACCCAAGAATATGGTAGTGCTGGCTGCCTCTGGGCTGGGACTGGGCACTAGTGAGCAGGCATAGGAGGGGGGACTTCTCACTGTACACCTTTGTATACCTTTTGGATTCTGACCAATGTGAATGTCACCTTTTAGAAATGTAAATTTTAAAATGCTAATCAAAAATCTCTTCTCCATCCTTCCCTGGGCTCCCTTAGGGGATTAAGCATCTTCTGGGGACCGGCCAAGTCCCTAGATTTGCTCTGGTAGGGGTAGGGGCTGCATCTCAGCCAGCCCCTCTCACCACAGCTGATTTCCTTTACAACTCTGGCACATTCTTTCTTTCCCTGTGCCTGCTGCTGCTTTCATGGCCCCCATGCCAGCGGTAACAGCACGGCAGTCCTGCACCAGCCCCACCTCCCTTCCTACAGGTCCTGTCTGTTGACTCTGCCTCCTACAATCTCTCCTCAGCCCACACCTCCACTGCCATCACATCCCGGGATATTGGCCAGCCTCTGGGCAGCTCTTCTGATGCCTGCCTGTCCTCCCTCTGGTCCATCCTCCCCACACCTCAGCCCCAGTGAGCTTCCTCAAATACAAATCGGTGCACACTCCTCTCCTGCTTAAACCCTCCTGTAGCTTAGTGTTAGTGCTCTGCCCAGATCCCCTCGGATGCCCTTTTCCATTTTTGTGCATGACACCCCCTTCAATGTGTTTTCAAGGTCGACACCTGCGGCTCCTCTTGGAAGGTTGCCCTTGACCTCTTGGAGCTGCTTTGCCCTGCCTGGCCCCACCTGGGCCAAAGTGTGACTGGTGACTGCTCAGTGGTGGTGGTGGGGAATGAAAGCCTGGCTCCCTTGTCCCAGGCAGGGCTACCCTGAGGCCTTACACTCCAGTGCTCTCCCCTGGGCTCTGAGGGAAGCCACCCTCCACGGCTGGAGCTCTTGCTTGGCTTCTGCCTCTCCACCCAGCTTCCCTGGGAGCACTTCCTTAATAGTCACTCAGCGTCTAAGATTCCACTGCCCACAATTTAAATCTTAATCACTGATCTTTACTCATCTCCTTTCTCCCTGGAAACTTATCCCATACCACACCTACACTTACATCATACCAACTTCTAGCTGTCCTGCACCATTTTGTGTCTCAGTACCTGCCTTTTTTTTTAGTTAGAAAAAACGACCCCCCCTCCCACCTTCTCTCCTCCCATTCTTTAAGTCTCTGGTGAGTATCACTTCCTTCACTCTCCTAACGGAGCCAGTTGCTCCCTCCTGTACTGTCAGGGTACTGTGTAAACTTACTATAGCACCCACCTCACCAAACTGAACTAGTCTTCCCTGGTGCCTAGTATGGTGCTGAGCAGAATGCAGGTGTCAAATAAATGTTTTCTGAATGAATACTAATCCTCCAAATGTCCTAAGACTCTCTGCTATTGGGTTTCTCAGATCTTGAATCTCTTCTACCTCCAATCAACACTCACTGTCCATGTTTCATTCTCTCAGAGCTCTACTCCATTGTTTATGTCTCTAAGATTAATTAAGTCTTGTTGGAGGGAGGCAGTGTGGTGTCTTTTAAAGAACACTGCTCCCTCCGGCTTCTTGAGATAACCAGGGCTGAGGCTGAACTCTGTGTTGGTGTAGACTCTTGGGGATCCAGTTCACTCACTTCCTAAGGTAAGTCGAAGGTCTAGCTGACTTCTAAGGTCTCCCAGGGCTGAATGAAAGTCCTCTGTGGGTTGGAGCCTGGTCTGTCTTGTTCTCTGCTCTCCCAAAGCCAAGAATGGTGCCTGGTGCAGAGCATACTCTTAAATGTTTGTTAAGAGAAAGAATTGACAACTTTAGTGGCTACATATTGCTTGGTGCACATATGTTATTTCACTTACTTTCCAAAGCGGTGAAGCTAGGATTTGTGCACAGATTTGTATGACTTTGAAGCCCATGTTCTTCCCATGATACCTTGTGGCGTTTAGGGAACAAGGCCCTCACGAAAGGATCTGTTCCAATGATGGTTTTTAAAGATGGGTGTGGAAGGCTGGAGGAGATCCTGAGGTGCTTGTCCTTCTTCAAGCATATAGGCAACTGCTGCTGCCCCTCACCAATCTTAGGGGAATTTAGGGTGGTGAGTGGAAGGCAGCGAGTAGGTGGTGAGGAAATCTGATCACTGCGATCTGAATGGAGTGCCTGGGCAAATGGTGGAATTTAAGTACGCAGTTCTAGTCACACGCTGAGAAGCTGGCTCTCTCTTAAAAAATGCCCTGATTGGCAGCAGCTGTGGACTCCTGTGCCATACATACTCGCACCATAGCTGAATTCAAGCAACCGCTGTCAAGTCACTGACTGCAGGGTTGGAAGAGATGCACATAACCAGCTCTCACCAGCCAGTGAGCCACCCCAGCACCCACTGGAATAGTAACTGGGGGGCGGCCCCCAAAAAGCCACAGGAAGATCACAGCTTCTGCAGACGCTATGGGGAGCCTTGGGAAGCCTCAGCTCTCAACCTGCCTTTTCTGAAGATTAGAAATTATCTATGCCACCCTGATTTACAGCAGCCATCCAGTTACCTTGATGGCCATCGAGGCTGCTGGTGGGAAGGTGCCCTCAGAGTGGCCCTCAGCTCCTCTTTGGAATACACACCCTGTTGTCTTGCCTCGGGCTGGGACAGATCCCCCGCAAGCAGGAAAGGCAGCCCTAAAGGGTTCTTGCAGTCAGTTCTTCAGAAAGCAGTTCAGGTGGTGCCATCCCAAGAGGGAGGATGTGAGTGTGTCGGTGCCATCAACTACTCTTCTGCCTCTCACTTGGATCTGGATATTACTTTCCTCCCAAATTCCAGGAAATTGTAAACACCAAGGAGTTTGCCCTTCCTGGATTGGGCCTCAACCAGGGATCAGGCCCAGCTAGAAGGCAGCAGGCATCCCCGAAGAGAT
Source organism: Physeter macrocephalus (assembly GCF_002837175.3). NCBI lineage: Eukaryota > Metazoa > Chordata > Mammalia > Artiodactyla > Physeteridae > Physeter > Physeter macrocephalus. The sequence continues at coordinate 177,642 of NW_021145303.1, forward strand.
GGTGGAATGAGGGGGTGGGAAAGCAGTGAGGGACTGGGATGTGCCTGCTTCTGGCTGTGGAGGGACCCTGCTCCCCAGCTGGGGAATGGGAGCCAAAGGGCAGGTGCTCCTGAGATGGGCAGCTCTACAGGGAAGAGTAGGAACAGATGTGGAGTAAAGGGGCCTGTCCTGGGGATAGAGATCCTTGAGAACCTACACATTTTGCATACCATTAGGTCTTTCTCTCAAGTACTTAATACCTTCCTAAGCATAGAATCAGCACTCGAAAATAAGTTGAAGGAGAAACGAGACCTTTATTAGCCCCTAGAACATTTTTCAATATTAAGGCAAAAAGTAAAACGCAGGGGCAAGGAAGACCTGAAGAAGGACCTATAAAGGCCCCTAGGGCTCAACCAGGGCACACGGCAGAGGCCTTCTCTTCAGATCAAGGGTATGCAGTAGGTGGGCGGGAAAGGCGGCCTTGTTCCACTGAGATAGGCCAACCACTCAGCCCAAAGGGAAGGAGAACTGTGTCAGGCCAGGAGGGTTAGAACTTGCTAGCATAGAGGGTCATAACCCACTTGGGCACTCGGAGGAAGCCAGGCAAGTAGGAGGCCAGCCAGCGCAGGCTGGAGACATGGGAGAGAGCGGAGCTCAAAGACAAATAGTCCTGGACGGGGCGGCCTGCGGACCACAGGAAAAGAAGGATTAGACCCTTGCTTCCCACTCCTCAGACACCCCCTCCCCGGCTGAGGAGACTGAATGGAAGGTGAGGGAGGAAGGAACAGGGAGAGAGAGTGGGAGAAGGGGTGAGCCAGGAACGGAAGGAAGAGAGGTCCAGGCTGGCTGCTGGGCCAGAGCTCTTACCATCAACGTCCAGCAGGCTGTAGCGCCGCGCCAGGTCACAGGATGGCAGCACCTTCCCGCTTAGGCTCAGGATATTGGGGTCTGTGGGCACACAGACAGCTGAGACGGCCCGGGTGTGGCCCAGGGTGACAAGGCTTGGGCCCAATGGCACAGGGCACTACTGAGACAGGCTTAGGGACCCAGACTTGTTTCTCTCCGTTTCTAGGAAGGTTCCTGGGCCTCTGGCTCTTGGCCACGTCTCCCAGGATCCAGCTCCTGAGGCTCCCACACCTCAAACTGGGCATCGGACCCTTTGGGGCTCCAGAGGCCAGAGAAAAGAAGGGCGTATTCCTGGCTCAGGACCCTGAACTGGCTGCCACCACCCTGCAGATCCTCCGTGCCCTTTCCTGTTACCAGCTGCCCCCAACCTCTTCACCTGTTGCCAAGGCCACCACACATTTGCCACTCATTTCTGGGGTCTCCGCAGATGAGAAACGAAATTTGAGCTGAAACACAGGGGCAGAGAAGTGAAGGGTTAATTTCCAAGAGCACTGCCCAAGTCCCTTCCCTGCTTTCAGCTTCTGTCCAGGAGATAGAGGCCCTCATCACTGCACCTGCAGGACTCAGCATCTCAGAAGGTATGGGAATCATTCCTCCCCACATCCAGTGAGCCCTATACCCCAGTACCAGGACCCACTGCCTTTCCTAAGTGGAAGGATGTGGGGTTGCCAATCATGTCTGGGCCTTCTCGATTAGTTCAGAGCAGAGGTCAAGGGCATGGGCTTTGGAGCTGGATAATCTTTCCACTTATGGCACATGTGACCTTGAGCAAGTTTCTTAGCCTCCCCGAGTTTCAGTTTCCCGTCTGTGAAATGGAGATACCGTCTCCCTTACAGGAGAAAAGGACATAACGTGCGTCAGTGCTCAGCCCTGCGCCTGCCCCGACAAGCACCTGGGTATTTACTCTGTTGTTACTGTCTTGTGGTTGGGGATGAAGCTTGGGGATGGAGCGGCTGATCCCCACATTTTCTGCCACCCTCGCCCTCCCCTTGCCAACCTGCTCAACAAGGGGATCAGCAGTGTTCTCCTCCTTCATCATGTGCTCCTTCAGCAGTTCTGTCTGCACCAACCCTGGCCAAAGCGACACGTAGCTGACCCCGTGGCGCCGCAGCTCCCGGGCACAGTCAGCAGCCAGCCTGTCGCACTGCAGAGGGACAGAAGGCCAGGTGGGAGCCAGGGCACCTGGTCACGTCACCTCCCTCCCCTGCCTTCCCTGCTTCCACCGAGGATGCCCCAACCCCCTGGCCTTCCCAGGAGCCCTGTCTCAGCTGTCCACCTTCCCCAGTGCACTGCCTACGCTGGCCAGCTGAGAGGAGCCCAGGCAAAGGAACCATCCATGCAGGGGCAGAGGAAGAGGTGAGGGTCAGTCGGCCTCACCACTCTGACTACTGGGGACTGTCTCTCCTGAGCTATGGGTACCACAACTGTCCCCAACCCCTGTGCCAGTGGGTCCTCACCGCAGCTTTGCCCACGCCATAGGGGACGTTGAAGAAATACTGCAGCCCACCAGAGGAGGAGATGACCACGATGAGCCCCCGGCCAGCTGGTACCATCAACCGTGCCCCATACACAGAGCACAAGTAGTGGCCTCTAGAAGGTGGGGTAAAGAAGAAGGAATGAACCACGTTCAGGGCTGTCTCGGGAAGTTTCTTCTGCCCCCTAATGGCTTCTGATCCAGGAGAAGGCCGCAAACCTGGTGAATCAAGGGCTTGAGGCCACATTCTGAGAGGGACATGGGTAATATTAACCACCGAAGGTTAAGAAACGGCAATCTTTAGAAGATTGTAACGGAAGGAAGGCACTCTGTCATGACAGCAATAACAAAGCTAAAATAGCTCAGGGGATAAAACATAATAAATGGTAGGATCTACAAGGAAAAACTATAAAGTTCTGCTTAATAGAAAAGAACAAGTACAGACATAATTTGTTTAGAAGAATCAACATGTAAAACATCAGTTCTACTTAAACTAATCCACAGATTTAGTCAATTTGAGTTATATCTCAATAAGAATTCTGGAGAAATTTCTGAAAAAGGAAGAGTAATACCGTGTGGGTGAGGGGGATATGCTCCCCTCACCCAGCCAACCTGTGTTAAAATGTACAATGACATAATAGTTTAAAAAAAATGCAGGACTGGCATAACAATATACATAAGTAAGTGAAACAAAATACTCAATAATTAATCCAAGTGTAAAGGAGAATTCAGCGAATTACAAATGGAACATTTCAAACCAACGGGGCGAGATGGACCACACAATTAATGGATTTGGAACAACTGGTCAGTTATTTAGTAGGTGGAATTGGTTCTCTACCCCATTTATTGTTTTAAAATGCATTCCCCAAATATTTGAATATAAAAAAATGAGTGCACAAAAGCCTAAAAGAAAGCATGATAATGTGTTCATAAACTTGAGGTAGGGAAAACTTGTCTCAGTATCACACCTAGATAGAAATGTGACTTATCAGTAAAACATATATATATATATATAGAAAGAGAGAGAGAGAGAGAGACATACAAATACATACATGTGTACACAATTAAGTATACATAGCTGAGGAGAGTATACATGCAAACCATGAGTAATAAATTGAGAAAGATATCTGTAAAACACACATCAAAGGAATCTATTGTACAAAGATCTCTTATAAATTGATGTGAAAAGAATAATTTAATAACATAACTCACAAAAGAATCAAGAACCAAGAAAAAGTGAAAAAAAAAGCTCAACTTCACAAATAATAGAAAAGTGTAAATTAAAAAACACCTTCAGATATCTTTGGCCTATTAGAATGGCGAAACTTGCCTGACCTCGTGGCCTGATATTGTCTAGTATGATTGAGGACACGGGGAAACAGATATCCTCCTTCACTGTTGTGTGATTATAAATTGGTGGGGTCTTTTTAGAGGACAGTTTGATAATGCTTATTAAAATCTTTAAGAAATCATATTTTTTGACCTAATTTTTTTCCACTGTTGCAACAAATAAGGGGTTAGATAAATAAATTATGGTATCTCTTCCTACTGGAATATTTAAACGAAGAGTAGAATATATACTAGGCTATTAACAGTAGCTATATCTCAGGCAAAAGAGGAAACGGTGGTGACTAGGGGAATAAGATTGTACTCGTCTTCACAGTATTTTTTTTTTTTTTTTCTTTTTTTGGGGTACGCGGGCCTCTCACTGTTGTGGCCTCTCCCGTTGCGGTTGCGGAGCACAGGCTCCGGATGCGCAGGCTCAGTGGCCATGGCTCACGGGCCTAGCTGCTCCGCGGCATGTGGGATCTTCCCGGACCGGGGCA